>NC_137644.1:16028758-16219041 GCF_963383615.2 Lipophrys pholis | reverse complement strand
AGGTTGCAGTCACATTCCCAGGGGTTATGTCCCAGTTCCAGGTGTTGCAGGTTGGCCAGCGGTTCAAACGCCGCCCTCTCTAATCCATGAAGCCTGTTTCCAGCTAGAGACAGCCACCTGAAAAGTCACAACAACAACAACAACAACAAATCAATGGCATAAGAGGAATCGGATCCGAATCGCATTTTCAACTGGTATTTTGCTGAAAAACGTATTTTGGGAAATAGTCATTATTAATCTTGGCTTGAAATATTAGTTAACTTGAGTAATTGCTTCCATACTAACGAGGGCATGTCCATCACAATCTCATAAAACACATTAAAATAGTGAAAATGACGATGATGCATAACAAACATGCTAAATGTAGTCTTTATGCGGGGGGGGGGGGGGGGGGGGCTGGTTTGCTTTGACCAACCATCTCTTAATCACTTAATCCGTCGTTATTTGATGCTTTTAACTGGAAATAAATATGTCAATAAGAATTGGATGAATTGATCTAGAAATATGAAGACATACATTGTGAAACTACACAGTGAGGTATTCAGATGTACACCTAACACATATTTTGGATGTGGTGATAGGACGTAGGCACTTTCTACAATCCAGCATGCCAATATTTCCCTTTTACAGATTTTTCTATAAATAGATCAGATTTTTGGCTCGTTCTTCTCTTCCCAAGAGATTAAATATAGCATGTAATGGTGAATATCCTTCAACAATGTCTTGTAATTTTTGAATTCTTAGTAGATCAATGGCTGCAATATGAAAGATTTGACTCTTTTTAGCAATATTTGCTCAGGCATGTCAGAAAGCAGTAGATCATCATTGCAAAGGACAGTTGTGGTTGTACGACCTACCTGAGGCCTTGCAGTTCATCCAGTAGGCCCAGAGGGACTGTGGAGAGACCGTTCAGTGATAGATCCAGACTCTGAAGACCACCCAAACCCTGTGGAAACATCACAACCAGGCAGCTGTTGGCACAATACTGCACAGTTCATGTCTCACAAGCCCTCCTCGCTTTTCTCTCTGACGACAAAAGGTCACTGCCGGCATCACTTGGAGGACTTATCTTCTCGAATTTACTGTTCACGACACGAACTCGTCCCACTGACTGTTTTGGGTCAGATAAAAGCACAAGAAAGTGTTGAGCAAATGGTTTATTACTAATTTACCACCTGGATGGTAGCCCAGTCATGTCAGTGTGTCTACTCGGGTTGACACTAACAGAGCCCGTGGAGTCAGCAGCTGAAGGTGTATTACGGCTACAAGCTTTCTTCCATTGCTCATCTACGTTGGTGCACTTACTGATCTGACGGTGTCTCTCACATTGTACAAACATGCCAGTAGAATATGGGTTGTGTGTGTGTGTGTGTGTAATTTTGCGATGGAATACTTTATGAAATACTGTCTGAATAAGGTAAGCTGCTGTGTAACGTGCGGCGCCTACCTGGAAGAGGTCTCTGTCCGTTACTGTTAGTGAGTTGTTGTGCAGAGTCAGTCTGGTCAGGTTGGACATGTCTCTGAATAATCCGGCTGGTAAATTGTCCAGGTAGTTATTAGAGAGGTCCAGCTCCTGGAATACACAAAGAAAGTCAAGATATCAACAGCCTATACGTTTTATTTTATATCCTCAGGTCATCAGTGGCTGAAATGTGAGCGAAAAAGGGAAATTTCCCAAGGAATGTGTGTATTTTTTTTATGTTAGCAGGTATAAGCATTTCTTTTTTCAATTGACTAAGGTGTGGAGTTTTAATTTATTTTTTTATTTTTTTATAATATTTTTATATTTTAGCCTCAAGTGTACAATACATCACCCCTTATTTTCCATCCAATATAACTTTCTGTTAGTGTGAATTAAGAAACTTATGAACCGATAACAAGAAAATTTTGCACGTTTTAGGTCCAATTTAGCAGTTTGTGACACAAATCACATTTTTATGTGGTATAAAAGAAAAAGCTGGACATTCATTAAAACTGTTAACAATGCGCCTGTCTGATTTATTCTCACCGTCTGTTACATAAAGTCACCATGTGATACATCATGAACAGAAAAAATGAAGTTCAAGGTGCATATAAACTCAATTTGATCAATTTATTCTGAGTTCTCAAGTCAAAAAGAATTCAGACTGGCAAGAAACTGACAATGTAAAAGTTAGTATAACCTTTATTAGGCCCAAACTGAGTTTTTGCTGAAGTTTGTGTGAAAATGTAAACCTATTTCTGGCTTTTTGGACTCATTCCAGCAACACCCTATAAAAAAAAAAATAATGAAAGGAACGTTCGGCAACAAAACCTAAGCGCACATGTAAAACACATTCAGAATAAGTGTTTGTGCTTTTGTGTGGGAGGTGATAAAATCTAAATTAAAAATAGCTGCTAATGTCTTACTGTACGTTCACAGTTTTTACCCTTGAGGAGACCTAATGTTTGCTTTTTGTTTTGCGAAAGTACCAACAATAGTGATTTATTTTTTTTTGTGTCATTTGAAGTATAAAGCATTCGTCTTGTTTTAACTAATGAGGTTTTATTTACCGAACAGAAACGATCCATCATTTCAACTGAACTGTTATTTAAATGTCAGCTTATTTGCTGCGCCCCGGCTCCACAGTATGCAATTGTTGAATAAACCTGCAAAACGTTCCCCGTGTGAGAGTTCAGGATGTCAGCAGTTTGCTCAATATTAAACTCCCGATGCGGCATCGCATCACTTACTGTCACCGGGGTGAGTTTGAATGTGAGGTCAATGCAGAAAATAAGTGTGTCAGTGCGACACCCAACAAGGTGAGAAAGTGCTTCACGGCGGGCCGCAGACCTCCAGCGAGGAGAGATTGGCGAAGGCGGAGGCTCCCAGCGAGGCCAGCTTGTTGTTGGCGAGCAGGAGGGAGCGGCTACCCGGAGGCAGGAGGTGCAACGGAGGCAGGGAGGAGAGGCCGCGGCCCCCGCAGTCCACCACAAGGCCGTCTGAGGAGCAGAAACAAGGAGGGGGGCAGGAGGAGGCTGGTGGCGGCGCCGCGGCCAGGAGGCAGAGGGCACAGAGGAAGACTGGAAGACGAGGAGGAAAGAGAGAGAGAGAGAGAAAACAGGTATTTAGTTTCTGGAAAAGAGAAATTAAGAGAAATTAAGGCAAAAAGAGTGTTAGATTAACTGAGGAGGGAAGATTCCTCAGTGTGTGACAAAAAAGGAAGACAGCAGCATCCTGCATGCAGCATCTGCACAGAACGGATTCAAACCAGGGACCTTATGAAGCAGGACAGTAAACCACTGCGCCACCGTGCAACCCAAAGGAAGCAGCTGAGGCTCCTCAGTGAAACACAATCCCCTGCCAGAGGTGTTGTGCCACTGCATTTCTATGCTTGTATAAACCGCACGGATGATCTTGATTCTCTTGATACTCTGTTTGATTAAAATTCATGGTTTTGTCTTCGCTAATGCATCCAGGGGAGGGTTTCCACTTTCAAATCTGAAAATTCATGAAGACTTAAACACCCTGACCGGCTGATTGATCACAGCAGAACCGAATCACTGCTCAGATGAGTTGCTGTGTGTTTAGTACGATTGTAGGTATTTCCATGGCAGCGGTTTATTCTGCAGAGTCACGAAGCTGTCCTTTTTTTTTTTTTTTTTTTTTTTGAAGGCCAAGCCTGTGCAGTTTCAGCAAAGTGTGTGTGTATGTGTGTGTTGAGAGAAGTCCCTCTTCCCAGCCATACTCTCAGTTGCCTCCACAGGTTTTAATTCCTTGTTTGTTTCTTACGTTCCTCAGTCATTTGACTCTTTTTTTTTTTTGTTTTCTTTATACACTCTTTGTTAATTTCTTTTTCTCCCCGCTGTCTCACTCTGTATGGACCCCCCACCCCCCCCCCCCCCCCCCCTCCACCCTGTGAATCTCTCTCCCTCTCACCGACTCAAGTCTCTTTATCGTTCCCTTTCACTTCAACTCCCCGGGAGCTGCTCTGTATTCCCTCAGTGTCTCGTTACAGTGGCTGACTTTGTTTTCACCCAGAAGCTTATCGTGTGTATGTGGAGTGGGCGTGCGCCGGCGTATGTTAAGCAGCAGCAAAGCATGATATTAAGAAAACCGCTCGGGTCTGAGCTGCAGACACAGACGCAGCACTTTGCCCCTCCCTGACAGCCATCTTTGTGCCTCACCAGCACTTTTTCATTAACTTCCTTCATCTGCATGTTATTAGCATCTATTTCCTGGCGTGCCGCCGTCTTCTTGTCACATCGCGGCCGTCTGGCTCCGGGTGTGATGAAACTCAGTGAAACAGCCCTTTACCGGCCAGCCGCCATTTTTTAGCAAATACATTGTGATGAAGTTCATAAGATATGAGTGAGACGGTATTAATAATTCCTCTAAAGCGTCCCGACTTTGCTCGGGGGCAAATATCAAGTTTGTTGTGACGCAGAATGAGCTTTTGGATGTTTTATTACCTTTAATTTGCTTATAAAGTGACTTTCAATTTAGACCCAGGTAATATAACATTCACCAGTGGACAGACAGTGAACTTTCGCTTAATGAATCATGAATGATCAGCCATTCACAGCGGAGACGCGGACTGAATAACTGAAGCTGTTTATAGAGAGCCCAGAGTCTCATGACAGTGTGACAGTGAGTCAGCGTTTGCAACTCCAGGAGGCTGAAAGTGGCAGAATATAGTTCAGCCGTGATTAATTTACACCTTTACATGTGACCCGTCTTCGTAAACCGAGGCCTGTCAGGAAAAACTATCCGACCGATGTTCACCAGTGTTTTTTATTTCTGTCAAGATGAGTTGGTCTCGTGTCATTTTACCCAAAATACAAACAGTAAATTCATAAAAACAATTAATTGAAATTTCCTTAGTCATACTTAAGAATTAAAATGAGTTAAAGCTGTTTTTACTTATAGGTGTGTGTTGAAAAATGAACAAAACTCTTTTATCGTCACACTTTGCTTTAATTTTTAGTTTATCCGTTCAGATTTTTACTTCATTAAAGAAAACATTTGGCCACATGCTTTCAGAAGAACTTTCACTTTATAGTCTTGCTAACTTTGTCCTTGAAGTTGTTCGGAAAAACATTTACCGCTGAAAATGTGTCCTTCAGTCGAAATGTCTTTAATTTGCCAAAAATGTAGGGAGTAACAGGATCAACCATTCAGCAAATTTTAAATAATAAATATTAATGAGGCTGGAGTTCTATTCTATTCTATTCTATTCTATTCTATTCTATTCTTTCAAAGTAAGGTTATTATTCTAACATAATTATTTACTCTATTTTGTTTTCATTTCTGTCATTTGTTCCAAATGTGCCAAAACGTGGAAAAGGTGAAGAGTTAAAAATAGCATCTTTTCTCAGACAGATTTTTTATAAAAAAAATGTATCCCAGTCAGACAGATGCGTGACCTTCCTAAACCGGGACATCGTCCCCATTTTGATCCAGAAAAGTACCGAAAATGACGACTACAAGTGAGGGTGTGAACTCTCTCCTGTTTCTGCCTCTGTCATCCTCTCTGCTCCATCCTGCAGTATAATCCTAATCTCTAGACGGGGAAAAAAAAATAAAAAATCCCCCCCCCCCCTTCATAAAGGGATGAAAGCAGAGATTTTGAAGTGTCCTGAAGCCTCCTGTGCTGTTTGACTTTGCAGAGAAAATTCCCTCAGAGGGCCGATCTTTTCTCTGCGGCGGCTCGGGAAGAGTCTGGAGAGGTTTTGTTTTGTTTTTTTGCTGCACAGCAGCAGCGATAGTCCCGAAACGTGTTGGAGCCGTATGAAAAGGTACAGTAGTGCCGCGGATTTGTGAGGACAATGTAGCTCCGAGGTGGAAGCACGGTTACACAACTAAGACTGGGCATGCAACAAAGCCGGAGAGTGTTCACATTGGTCCTCCTCTCACGCCATATTTTCAATTTGCAGCCGTACTTGTGCCCCATTCATCCCCTCCTGCTGCAATCGAGGCTTTATTTCGCCGCGGTATTCTTACTCTCCCCCCAAAAACCACCGTCCATCCCTTCTGTTCCTCGCTACCACTCTTTTTCAGCCGAGGCAGATCTTCCAACATTTATGAGTGGTTTTAGCCGCTCTCGTGGAGGAGGTGGTTGTTGTTTTTTGGCTTATTTTAGCCGCTCCAAATCCTCTCTGATGTTCCACGCAGCCAAACCAGAAGGAAAATATTCTGCCACAGCTGAAGGGGAGTTGAAGGGAGGTTCAGTCCAAATACGTTTAAGTGGTTCTGTGCAGTTTAATTCAGTCCGAACAGACTTCCGACTGAATTTTTTATAACGATTCCCAAACACATGCTGTAAAAGTGCTGATGTTTTTTTTTGTTAGGGGGTTGGGGGGGGGGGGGGGGGGGGGGTGATGCGGGACGGCAATGCTCTCGCAGATGTGAAACAAACTGAGACACGGCATTAAAATGCAGCAGGATGCCTCTTGTTTGATTGAAGCGAGACTTCTGAGGCAAGTCTTAGAGCAGTATTGCTCATCAGACCCCCAACGCCCCCATCCAGTTGTCAAACGTGACAGTGAGGAACATTTTAAAGTCAGCGCAGCTCTCAACTGACAAATATTAATAATAAGTTTGCTTGGACTGACATTTTCAGTTAAAACCTCAAATAAAATAGCAAAAATATTGCTGTCATTATCTCATGAGTTAGTTTTTATTTCCCTATCGTGTAAAGAGGGAAAAAAAGTCTCTTCAAGTACTTCTTTCTGCAAAAATAGTAAATAATCCCCCGCTGTTTTTACTTATCAATTACACAATATTCAAGCAAAAGGGGCTTATTTCAGCTGCTTTTTAATTTTTCTCCTTCTCTGATTTCCGTTTAAGAGCTCAGGTTTTATTTAGCTGGCATAGTATCTAGCCCACCCATGTACTGTGTGTGTTTGTGTGTGTGTGTGCATTTGTGTGTGTGTGTGTGTTTGAAGTTGCGGTAGGGGTTCAAATGGCACATTAGTTGTCGTTAATCTTTGGAAGCGGATTATAACTACCGGGGCATGTTTGCATATTCATGTGTCTGCAGTCGGTTGGCTGTCGTGCAGCACTTTCCGCCTCTTTAGTTTCCCTGCCTGCGTTCCCTGACTGCAGCATCAGAGTCTTACGCAGACACAAACATCAATTATTTATTTTTACTATAATTTTCTTTTGTTAAAAATGAAAATAGGCCAATAACAAATGTCTATTGCCACATGGCTGTTGTTGTCCATGTGATGTTTGACTGCGTCTCCTAGGTGACGCCTTTTGACGCCTCGTCTGTCTGTAAGTTTATATCCGGGGGCCCCGGGGTGAAACTGGACGCCGCTATGATGTCATGACTGGAGGCACTTGTGTTATTGAGCCCAGTTGCATGTAGCCTCGGGGCCAGGCTGTTTTCCATGTGAGCGACAGACTTGCTGCTATCTTGTTACGACGACGACCAGCTGTCCTGCAGGCAACAGACTAACTGCTCTGCTTCCTTAACTCTCTCATGTTTTACGGATCTAAAATTCAGCTTTTTTGGGTTAACATGTAATTCCCATTCGCACATGCATTACCTGACACCTGACATATGTTTGGCAGGGTTATTTGAGTGTAATGTGTTAAACTCACATAATTAAAATTAAACAATATTTTTCTGAATTGATTGCATAGATTTTACAACATAGGGAAAATGTACTTTATTTTTCTGAATTAATAAGTTATCTTTATTTCCAGATTTTTTGTTGATTTTAGTTGCCACATAAATGCATTAGTTTCAACTGTAAAAACTACCAGAGTGGTTCAATTCAGTACAATTTGTTCTTGCTTTAAATGTTAATTTGGCCAAACCAAGAAAGTGCCCAAATAACTCACTTGTGCAAACTTGTCATCGTCTTTAGGAGAAAAGTTAATGTTGCCAAGACGTCTAATTGGCTTTATTTAAAAGGAGGATTATTAAAAAAACATTTTTTTCCAGTAATAATTATGTTCAAATGCTGCTTGCAACGATTTCAAATAGACTAATGTGAAACCGAACAAACAACAAAGTTAAAAACTCAATGATGGTGCATTTTGACTTACTTCGTTTTACAGCATTATAGCTTATTAAACATTGTTGGTTTTTATTCTTATAAATGTCTTTTGTGCCTCTCAAAGTTAAATTTCTACGACAATGCTTCAGTTTGGCTCCACTGGAGACGGTTGACTCAAAGAAAAAAACTGCATTAAGGTCTGATAATGGCTTTTTGAATTGGTTTTTTTTTTCTTTGCCACTGCAGCGGCTGTGTAATTAGTCGGAGGCTCTTACATGTTAGACCCAAACTGAAACCCAAGACCTTATTTACTTAGCAGATGGAAAGTGGCCAGCATGCGTATGTTTACGTGTGTGTGAGTTCTGGTGTGTTTGTACCTCCCATAGACATCCAGCATACTGTACGTCTGAATATATATAAATACATGAATACACTCATTGTCTGAAATCAAGGTCAGTGCAGCCACGTCATGTCAGCAGCACCGACAGGATGTTGCCGTAGCAACCGAGAGCTGCAGACGGTGGGAAAAAGAGGAGGCACTCAGAGAGAAGTTGGTGGTTCAAGTCACATGTAATCATTTAACCCACATTATCTGTTCCCTGTCACACACTCAACCTTCCCACCTGACTCTCAGGCACGGCCGTTTGTAGTCTCGTACCCACTGGGAAACGCCGTCGCTCACAGGCCTAACCTGTCCTCATGCTGACACCGTGATGGGGTGAGGCGAGAGTGTTTCTCTGAATTCTTCATTCGGTTTTTTTTGGTTGTTGTTGGGAGTTTTTTTTCCACCTGATGGGATTACCTCCAATTATTCTTTCTGTTTTGCTCCCCTCTGTCTCGACTCGTCTCCGTTCCTCATTCTTCATTTTTCTTCCTTACGGCCTCCCGTTATAGCCTGTCTCTTTCCCAGGTGATGAATTCTCTGCATCATTATTCTGAGTCGGAGTAGAAAGTGGGTAATGTGTAGGCTGATCTGCCTCGCTGATTCCTGCTATTTGTTTCAATTTGTAATGACACACACCCTCATTCCCACAAGGGTGTATGGCCCATGGGATTGTGTGTGTGTGACATGTAATGACATTGTCTTCTTGTGATGGTGGCTGTTAATTAGTGAGAGCGATGGTTATAACAAAAGAGACGGAGATAAACAGGGAGGAGCAGACGAGGAAACAAGTGGTGGAAAACAAACTATCTGCAAAATCTAATTTCATGCCAGTCTTGGCATCTCCAGCGGAGCTCCTACATATTTCACCGCCGCATCGTCTCTTTGATGCGCGCTGGCACACTTTGTACTGACCACTCATCGGGGCCTGCGTCCAACGTTTCGGAATTAGCAGAGAAAATGAAGGTTGTTTGGCTTTTGATGTCACATCAGCGTCAGTGTGACCAGAATTAGAATCAATCCCGCCTTGGATCTCTGACAGGGTGCGACGTATGCCCACTCGTTCTTCAAGCAGGATGGACGGACGAAATGATATTGATCCAGAATACTCGCTGACAAACACACACACACACACACACACACACACTATGTCAGACGTTTTGTCACGCTGCGATTTGAATGCAAAATTTCATTTAATTTTGGTGTTTTATGTGACCTAATCTGGATTTTGGGAGTCATACCAACGAGATCTGAATGAGAAATGTAATTCTAATACCAGATAGATGAATAGAAAATGGGAAAAAAATAGAAAAGTCCAGCACAAAGTACACCTCTATTGATGACTTTTATGATCTAAAATGAGGGGCTTCTAGGGTCTCTTTATTCTTCTGTTATCTGCTGTCATGATACTCTGATCTAGAAACTTCAGTATCATTATCATGCCCGTGAGTCTGGAAATGGACTTATAAAAGCTCGCCAAATGAGTCGAAGGGAATTAACTCTCCCCGAGCAAAAATATCTGCAAGTGGACTCGGATTTAAAACACAAGATTTCCTATCCCTGCCAAGTACGAAGCTTGTAATGTGAGAGGAACCCCGTAATATTAGTACAGGATCGGAAAAGCTGTTATTTTGGCTTTGAATTTCCCTCCCACAGTCCAGAAACAATGAGCCGATCTCAATGGCTATATCGCACAAGACAAGCCATCTTGTACGGTGACTGAGAGGGTAAAGTAGTATATCCCCTGACGTATGGGCCGTGCTGTGATCGTTACAGCTCATCAGCCTCAGCCTTGATCCATACGGGTCATGCTGACAGCGTATCCGTTTCATTCGGCAGCTGCTGAACCCATAGCGGTGCCGTTTATCGTGCCTGAGATTATCCAGATTTATTCCTTGCCAATATCCTTTGAAAGTGGGCCAGTTTCATGAATTTGTGTGTTTTATTTGGCACATCGCACCAAACTATGTAAAAAGCAGTGAATCAGAACTGGCTGTGTGCTGTGAGATCCATGCAGATATACATCGTGCCCCCCGTAAGCCACAAGTTCAAGGTCGGGTCAGTCGGACAAACCTAATTCCTTCATGACAGGATAGGCAAGCTTGATATTTAATCACCACAACAATATACTATGTTTTAAATCCAAGACACGGACATACGAGGCACGGCAAGTAAGCTGGCCAGAGGTCAAAGCTGAACTCTCGGACACGGATGATGTTTCTGTGATCCTACAAAGATCAAATGCACTATGACCAAATAAAGCTACACTTTCAAATAATTGACATATTTCCTAGTGGAAAGACTTTTAATTCAACTTTCTAAAGAGTTATATTTAAACCACAGCTATTGGGTGTTTTTGTACCATTCGCCCTTAGTCAGGCTGTGGAGGCTGCAGATGCAGCGAAAAGACCAGCCGTCCAGGTTTCAGAGGACTCAGCTGTGAAGGGCATTTCAGCCCCACGTGGTACAGCGGCCCTCTCCGTTCACCCGCCGGGGCCGCCTCACAGTCAAACTAATTTGTTCATCAGTCAATTTCACGACTTAATATCTGCTGCAGGTGGAGCAAAATTAGTCTTCAATGCGGCCAGTTTTGTGCCCGTGATGGCTCAATTTCTATTTACCCACTCCCCGAGCCAGCACCCTGTATTATAGTTGAACTCGCAGCATAATGTGAAGTCACTGTAATGTGGCCGCGTCCCAAACCTCAGTCAGTGTGATTTACTTCTGTTCAGTGCCAAATCCTCTCTCTCTCTCTCTCTCTCTCTCTCTCTCTCTGCATCTTGGTGCATAAACACACACGAACAGGATCAAATGCACTGTATATTGTATTTATGTGTGTGTGATGAAACCGTCTGCTGGGATCGCGGCGGCCCGGAGGCACCATATGGTCGCCGTGTCGCTCATAGACCCCTCTGTTCTCCTCTCCCTTCCTTCATCCCATCTTTTCCTCACTGTCTCGTCTTTCACCAGGCCTCTTTGATCTCACAGCTCGTTTCCTCCTCCTCCTCTTCGCTCCCCGCTGTTTCCATCTCTCTCTCTTTTCCCCCCCGCTTCCTTTTGTTTCACACTTTCAGTCGCTAACGTTTTTAATCTCCACCTTCAGTTTGCAGTCTACTTGTGCTTTTCTCCCTATTCTCTCTTCTATTTCAACGTCTTGTCAGGCCTTTATAGTTTTTGCCTGACTTTTTAGGAATGATTATGAGGCAACACCTCGACATTTTTTTTTTCTTCCTTTCACTTCTTCTTTTGAAAGAGGGTTTGTAGATCAAATTCTCAAATGAAGATGATGAAAACACATGGAATTAAGCAGGCCTTCGGTAACACTACACTGACACCAAACTTCTAAGATGTTTTTCTTGTTACATGCATTTTTATTTTATTCAACAAATGGACCAGTGAACTGGTTTTCCTGATCATTTAACACGTGCCACTGATAAGCTATAAGCCATTAATAGGAAATACTTTAACATAAATGTTTCTTTTTATAGTTAATGCATGTCGCTATATATTTAATGAACAATGTGGAAGTGTGCGCCAAACTTCATTTTATACTTAAGCTCAGTTTTTCTCTTTGATTCACAACTGATCATTAAAAGAACGGGGAACCCATCTCTTCAAGTCATAAAAGTTTCAATAAAGTTTTAAAGTCCTTTTTAAGATTTCTTTATCCATTTTTAACGAGCTTTTGCTTTATCTTTTGGACCTTTCAGGGAATAAAATGTAAATCATTGCTGCATATATTCACAAAATGTGTTAACAAAGGACCTTTTGGACAATTATTCCGTATTTATTGATCATTTTGCACAAAACGTTATTATGGCCACATGAGAGCAACACTGGAAAATCTGCTACTTCCTTTTTAGACGACACATCCTTCTTCAACCCCTGTAATATTCCGTCATCTTTACCATTAGTGGGAATTATGGCGAGTGCTTACTGACACTCTGTGTCCCTGCCTTTGTCTTGTTGATGTGTATTCTATCACACGGAGAGCTCCTTCCTTCATCTCCTCACCTCAGGAGTTTACACTTTTCAGTTCGGCAACAGTTCCGCTTAATAGAAAAAAAAATTCTATTTTTTTTTTTTTCCGCTTCCTTCTCGTCAAGTCCAATTTCCAAATAAACTTCAGCAGTGTTCAAATGAAACGCGTCCTTGATGATTTGATTGTCGGTACTGTAGTAATCTGACATATTTTGCCGCTCCGATTTGACAGGATGCCTTCCCCTTTTTTGCTGCTATTATTGCATCCTTCAGTGTGTTGTTTGTTGTTGGTGTATGTGTGTGTGTGTATGTGTGTGTGTGAGACAGCGTGTGTGGAGTTACAGCAGAGATCAGAGAGTTTCTGAGCTCTGTGAGGGGAATACAGAGAGGCGCTGAGAGAGCAAAGGGAAAGGCAGGGAAAACACCTGTGATAAAATGCTTGGTAATATTTGCAGTATGCTGTGTGTGTGTCAATAAAAACCATCGATCTGGAGAGTGTGGTGGTGTGGCTATATTGAGAAATATTCAATAAAACATAAATGCAGGGGTGAGCCACTTCAACTGAAGGCGAGTGGTTTTAATGATTGACATCTTTGGGTTTTGTATTTTTTGGGGGATAAATTCCTGCTCCTGAAATGCTTTATCTATTCTCCCGTGTGGATCCTCTAACATAGGAGAGGTGATAATGGAGAGGAAGAGGAAGGAAAGGTAGAAGACAGTTAAAGAGAGAAAGACAGGGATGGTGAGCAGCTCAAGGGGAGGAATATCCATCGACTGAGAGGGCCTGTGTGGGTGTGTGGAGGTTCTGACTGATAGTGTTGCCCTGTTATTTAGAGTCCCCGGTGTTGCACAGCAGTTTGTGGGGGTGTTCTTGTCAGACACCTGGAAAATAATGACTCCCCAACAAGAAGAGAAAGATTCTCGTTTCAGTAGTTTTTTTTTTTTTTTTGTACTCCAAAGCCACATTATGCAACGTGTGCTCACGTACATGTGCTCATGTCATATTTGGTGTAAATAGAATAGAGAAGGAATGCTTTCATGTTTGTCTGACAGCTGAAGATGCAAAAGGCTCTGCGAGGGAAGGATCTATCCACTCCACGGCTTAATCACCACACACACACAGCTGTCCTATCTGTTGCTATGCCACCCGACCTCTGATGGATTTTTGTTTGGACTGAGTGTACCATGGCTATGAGATGGGGAAACGAGTGAAGGATTATGGGCTAAGAGATACCAGGAAACATGCTGGAGCACAGATGACAGAAATGGAGGCAGGATGAAGGGGTGACAAAAAGGTCAGCAAGGCAGAGGCATACAGTGTGTGGGCCCAAAAAGAGCCAAGAGCTTAAGACAGAAAAAGAAAGAGGAACAAAATAATTTAACTTTGATTTAATAGGAAAGAGTCATAAAAAAAAAAAAAAAAAGGAAACAGGATAACATGCTGGTTTTCCTCCTTCATTCTCTCCTCTGTTTAGTATCTACAGACTGTTTTATTAATACATACCATAATGTGGCATTTCACAGTGTGTGTGTGTGTCACAGTGTGTGCGTGTATGTGTGTGTTTGTTCACTCATGCTGGACAAGCAGCAGTCAAAACAGACAGTGCTCCTCCTCCTCTCATGCGTCTTCAGGAGCACGAGGAGTGGAGCACCGAAAAGCCCGTAAGATTTTCTCGTCTCGTCTGGTTCCCCCGCTTAAATTTTTTGCCAACTCACCGGGTCTGGTCAGGTAGGTGGCGGCGCTGGCTGGTGGCAGGCCGATCCCCCCGGGGGAGTGAGTGTGGAGGGGCATGACACAGAGCTCTGCAGCCTTCCTCTGTTGGAGGGGCGGGGCTATCGAGGAGGGGGGGGGTCACGCCACCATGCCTTCAGCCTCCATTAAGGTGGTGACTGGCGGGTGGGGGGGGGGGTGGACAATGCACCTGCATGGAGAGAGAAACAAGTGAGACAAACTTATCAATCGTGTCGGATTATCCACACATGCAGACACGTTCCCATATATAGAAGTGGAGGCGAGACGGTGACAAAGCGTCCCTTCTTACAGTTTGTGCTTCTGTGTGCATGTGTGTGCAAGCCTCACAAGGAGCGCCCCTCTGGTATTCCATTGGCATTAATAATACATGTGTGCGTCTCTGGTAGTTTACACAGTCGGTTTGCCGTTAACGCAGGCAGACCCCCTACTGCCACCGTCTCACACAAAGAGTGACTGAGAAGAGAAAGGATAAAGAGACGGGGTGAGAATGACAAACACAAGGAAACAAAAAGCAGAAAGGTCAAGTGAGAATGGAAAAAGCGGGGATGGGGATGGAATTCATTACTGTTTTTTGGGACGGAAATCTGAGTCACACTCCTGATTTGTTCCAGAAATCAAGCAACAATGAGGAAAAAAAAAAAGACAAAATATGGTTAAATGGTTAGATTATTTCGGTGTAATGTCCTTGAATGATGAGAAACTACAACATGCGTACCAATAAATCATATTCCTTTTCCCCTTGTTGGGAAACAATAACAGCTTAGAAGATAATTCATGCTCTATATATGTGTGAAAGCTTAAAGGAGCACTGGGTAATCAATTCATCAGACCCTACAGTAGCACACTGGACAAATCCCAAAAAGAAAAGTCGAGGTGTTTTTTAAAGAGAAGAAGAAGAAAGTCAATGCCGACTAATGAGGCACTAATGTTGACACAGAGGGGGAAGCAGAGGTGGTCCGTGAGGCTGTTAAACACTTTGAGGCATTTAACACAACAGCCACTTATTATTTGCCGTTAATGTCAACACTGCCCCCCATGATTACTGGTGGTACTGCACCGTTTGCTCCATATCCATAAGACAGAAATAATTGACAGATTCACACTTTTTTTTTTTTCACGAAACAGTTCTCTGGACAAAACTCTCATGTCAAAGTTGTCATTGGTTTTCAGCATTAGTAAAATCGATTGATTCATCAAAACATGTACAAGAAACCTCTCTTCTTTTTAAAAAAAAAAAAAATGAATTAATGAAAATCGACCTCTTAATTACAGCACTTAATTGTAATGAAAGAAATCCGACATGCTTTGAATGGAAAAAAAAAAAAAAAAAAGCATGAGTCGTCTCTGTTGTTTGTGAGTCATCACGGTGAAAATGAATTTCACGAGATGGGAAATTACCCTGGGAGAAAGCTGGTTGAAGCCGTGGTATGTTGTGACTGAGGCACACTGTTGACTCGCACCCCCTGGATATGCCTGTTATTGTTGTTGTTGTTGTTTTGTTTTGACTTTTGGTAGAATCATCAAAGCCCAATCAGCAGTGTGTGGAATATCCCTTTACTCATCTAATCCTTGTTTGCTATCATGTGGGAAATGTAAACGATGTGGACGAAGGGGTACTGGTGGACGTGTTTGCACTCACTTGTTGATGCTTGTGCTCTGAATGTGTAAACCTGCGCCTGTGGGACCTTAAATAGACATGTTCTACTCGTGGAGCCATGTGTACGCGTAGTGCAGGAGATAGAAATACATGGATTGATGATAGACGAGGGCAGATTTACTGTCTGCTCGACTTTAAAAAGTTGTGTCGGGAAGTTATTTACAAGTGCTATGGAAACGAGGTAGAAGGCAAGTGAGAAGATGAGAGGGGAGGAGGTGAGTAAGAGGAGAAAATACGAGCCAGGGATGTAAAATAAAGTAGTGCAGCGGGGTAAACAGGGACAAACTCCACATCCTATCCAGTGTTTTGGTGTGTGCATTTCGTGTGTATGTGTGTATACGTGCCCCAGTGGTGCTGTTTGTGTTATCGTTATTGTTATTAGCACTCGCCAGACGCCGAGCAAAATATGAAGCACTTGTCTAATCTCCCAGCTCTCTCGGCTCTGTCTTTATTCTCCGTCTTCACACCGCGCTCTCTTACCCCCTCCTATCTACTCCAGCACTCATTCATCAGTCTTCCCATCGTTTCTTCCTCCCCATGACCTTGCTGTATCAATATTCAGGGCTCCTTTCTCTCAGGCTCGTCTCCGTCACTCACGCTGCCTTCCTCCTCTCGCTCGCTTTTCTCTCCCCGACAAAGGAGCAGAAGCATGTACGGAGGATATTCGGCAGATGGATTTCCTGCATGTGATTAAAGTCACATTAGCCAAGCTCTGCTGGGAAATTTTCAGTTGTTCTTTTCAAATGAGCACATGAGCTTCATTTTGAAAAGATTCAGAAGCGGAGAGGAGGAATTAGAGGGAATGCAAGGAAATTAGACGGTTTAAAGTATCACGCTTACATGTGTTTTCTGTTTCAGTTCACTGCGCGGCGAGAAATTATCTCGAGACTTGCGCCACGCATGGAAAGATTAACTCGATAGCTTCTGGACAAACTGCTTATTTTGGAAGTTTAATATACATACAGCCCCACTCAAGAAAGCAGACTCATAAAATTAGATAAGACTTTGAAGTTTTTGCTTGTGTGATCCTTTCACTGAGTGACCCAGTGCAATTAAAGGCTGTTCAGATAAACGATAGGTAAGTAGAAGTGGCAAGGTCTTCAAAAGGATTCCAATGGGTCTGTGGCCTGATGTCCAGAAGTGAGGTCAGCTTGAGGACAGCCGCGACTCCGCCCACACACCTTCTTTTTCACGAATACAAAAATCCAACCTGAGGCAAGAGATTCTTCAAATAGTAACAGAAATATGAATGTTTCTTGGAACAATTGTAATTTGGCTTAAAATGGTGTGTTACTTCAAGAGGAAAGGAATGAAACCATTAACTTTTCAAACGGGCTTAATCGACTCAGAATTTCTAAAAGTTTGCGGCCAAACATTGGATGTTATTCATTGGTCTCCTGTTCACGTCTCGTTAACTTGCAGAAGCAAAATTTGGAAACAAATAAGGGAAGAATAAAAAATGGAGGACAGAATGAATCTTATATGTAGACGCTATCAGGGATGAATGCATATATCCTGATACAAAAACAAATTCAGTACAGCGATCCTGACCTTCATAATGTATTTGGGCACTTGCAAAAACGCACAAGAAAAATATGTATTTTGATATGGACGGTAACACCTGCCAAACTTTCACTGTGTGCGAAACCAGACGGGCTCTGTCATCCAAATGATAAATCGCAGCTGCAACAGAAGTTCACTTCAGTAGCCGCACGCTGCCGCTCACCCACGAGTTCCCATCGTGTTGAATAGGTGACCTAGTGGTAAACCTGCATGTCAAGCTATTCTCAGTCATCTTTGTTTGACCTTTACACGGGGGCTGCCAAAACTTAGACGCCCCCCCCCCCCCCCCCCCCCCCCCCTCTATGTACACATTTGTGTGAACACACGTGGACAGACTTGGAGGCCAGGGTGACCTTGCTTGTTGGGGAATCAAGTAACTCCTCTGCTCCTCCTTGACATGTTTTGTTTTCGTTCTATTTATTCCTCCGTTTGGTGTTTCCGCTCGGGCATTTATAGACACCGGGTTGTTGTAGAGAATGCGTGCAGAGCTCTGAAAGTTTAACCTCACACCTGAAGGCTGGAAATAAGTGAAGCCCACCAACTGTGACTGGTTTTCTGATGTTTTCTCTCACCTTTCCTATTGCAGAAGGACTTTAAAATCTTCTCCCTTTCGTTCTGGCTTGACACATCCGTATTTTGATGATCTAGCAAATGTATTTCTTTAGATTCAAGCCCGTCATCATTCTCGAATATGGAAAAGCTGATTGCTTTGCATGTTAACTGGAGGTTGAAGTTGACGCTTTCAAATACATTTGTTCCTTCTTGTCTTGTGTTCGAACCTTCTCAGTCTGGTGTGAAGAAGATTACTGCAGGTATATAAAGGCTTCACAACAGCTGGATAATGTACAACACAGCCATTTAGTGTTGCTCCGGTGTTACAATAGGCAATCAACAATACATCAATTCCTTCCCACATCGGAGGGATCTACGGCAGGACGACTAAACTACCTCGACAAAGAGGCTTAAATCCTCCTGTGCTCAAGAGAGAGCTCTGTGTGTGTGTGTGTGTGTGTGTGTGTGTGTGTGTGTGTGTGTGTGTGTGTGTGTGTGTGTGTGTGTGTGTGTGTGTGTGTGTGTGTGTGTGTGTGTGTGTGTGTGTGTGTGTGTGTGTGTGTGTGTGTGTGTGTGTGTGTGTGTGTGTGTGTGTGTATGTGTTGTACATATGTGCACATCTCTCCCTGAATTGCCTCACTTGAGCCCGCTTTTCACCGTACTCATCCTTCTTGTGATGGGCCTACTCAGCTTGACTAATAGTTTTCGATCAATAAGGCTCAAATTCTGACCAATTTCAGATTGAAACGACCCGGAACACAATGGAGCAACTATCCTTGCGTGTGCGTGCGTGGGCGAGTGCGTGCGTGCGTGTGTGAGCATGTAAACAAATCCCTCACCTAAAGGTTTACCCTTAAGAATACACACACACAGACACACACACACACACATAAAACAAATTAAAAAAGGCATATAGAATTAAATAAAAGCCAGAGTCAGCTGGCAGCTGAGTGGATGCGTGTTCATAAATTTGTGTTTATTACAGCGTCGGGTAATAACAAAGAGAGAAGCAGCCGAGCTCCCGAAATCAATTTTTAATGGCTTTCTTACACAGGAGAGGGTAGAGATTGGGGCAGCACACACACACACATACACACACACACACACACACACACACACACACACACACACACACACACACACACACACACACACACACACACACACTGTGACAAATAGAGGGACATATGTGTTGACAGGCACATTGTGCAAAAGCAGGTTTATAAATACTCACGCATGTAGTTAAACAGAAGCACACACTTCATTGTGGCTTTTTAACTGTAAATCATCTGTGTTCCTCGGTACTGTTTGCACAGTATTACTTACTGTTACTTTTAACACCAACCTAACATCTATTTAGTGGTTGAGTAGTTTCAGTACGGATGTTTCCGTTTTCTTAGCAGCCTAATCACATTGATAATAATAATAAAGGACACTTGTCTCTAAAAGACTTTGGGGACAGTCAAAATATTCTGGTGAAACGACACCAAAAAAATCAAAAGGACATAAGAGTGAAGAGGCTTCACACCCATCGTGTCATCGTATAATCGCAGTGCTGCCAGCTAATCACCCTTACATCACACTTTCTAAAACAGGGTTTGAAGTGTTATCCAGCACGTGAAACACACACACACACACACACACACACACACACACACACACACACACACACACACACACACACACACACACACACACACACTATCACCTTGTGGCATCAACTCCAGAATCAAAAAATTGATGGTCGCTATCAAGGTCAGGGAGAGAAGTAGCACTAAAGTGTGAGTGTCTCAAGTATAATACACAACACAATATTGTATCAGTGAGCACACATTCAACTTGTCTGTTATATTTGCTGTTGACTGCACTGCGATGGATTTCTGGAAAGAAGATGTACATGCATCAGTGAAGCAAAGTTCCCTGCTGATGTTACTCCTGCTCAATTACCATTGGCTTTCCATTTGTTTTGGGACACTGGATGGCAAAGACTTACCGACACACTACACATGATGAGTAGCTACTGCAAAGACAAATGAAACTGCTGGAAAATGTTTCTGAAGAATGGAAAAAAATCAAATATTTGAAGTTATAAATCTTTTACATTTGAGACGTGTATCATTTCGAACAGGCAGAACTTTTTGGACTAGTTTTGAATGCCTCATGTCAAGTGTCTGATGTTGTTACCTCCAGCATGTTTACATTAGATGTGGGAATAATCTTAAGACTCGCTGTGAATGAAGTACAGTCAATTTTAAAAGAATAAAATACATCATGTTTATTTTGAGTTATTCCAACAGATAATTTAGCTCCAAACTCACAACATGCTTCTATCAAACTAATCAGTCATTCCACTCAATCTGTTTTTTTGTCTTTTCCTCGAAAAACTGAAACATGCTGATTAATGTGCATGATGTGTTTGTTGTTCTTGTGCAGACAACAGCCCGAGGGCTGACATTTCCAGCATCCCCATCCTCAAAACATGCACGTCCATCCCCATTAAAAATGCCTAACTACCTTTTGAACAATTCTCTTTCTGTCTGCAGTCTTTGTATTGAAATACCAAAAATAATTCCAGTCAGGATTTAGCAGAAGGGGGTATAAAAGGAAGAGTGCACGAGTGAGGTGTGGGGAAAACTAACACCACCATCAGACTTACCTTTTGACCAAATTTTCTTAGACAGCACCAGCTTTACAGCTTTCTGCCATCAGGTGTCCCTTTAAAAAATATTGTTCAAAAAAAAAAAAAAAAAGGAAAAAATAATATCAAAAAGAGCAAATATCCCTCACAGGACAAAACATAGAGGAAAAACTGCCACCAGCTTGGTTAAAGAAATCCATATATTCAATATCCTGGTCAAACCAATAACATAAGAATAATCCTTCTTTCTATAGGGACAATCTCCCCCCAGCTTCGGGTTGAAGAGAATTCAGAAAAAAAGAGGGCTTGTGTTGAAAAAAAAAGAGGGATTGTAGAAGGAAAAACGAGGTGAAGAGAGGCTTAGAGAAACAAGAGGAGGGAAGAGAGGATAAGGTCCTTAGAGGGAGAGGGATGGAGATAGTTAATCCTTTCCTTCGGATCTATTCCCTACATGAATGATACGTCCAGCGCTGTCCTGCCCGTTGGCTTGTGCGCTGCCGTTTGTCTGAGAGGCGTGAGTGTGCGTGGAGAGGAGAGAGACAGTGTCTGAGAGAGAGAGAGAGAGAGAGAGAGAGAGAGAGAGAGAGAGAGAGAGAGAGAGAGAGAGAGAGAGAGACTGAGAGACTGAGAGACTGAGAGAGAGAGACTACAGCATTGGCTTGCTGGCGTCATGCACTACCCCTTCTGTGTGTGTCGCTATGTTTGTGATTCCCGCACTCAGCACGCGCCTGTGTGTGTGTGTGTGTGTGTGTGTGTGTGTGTGTGTGTGTGTGTGTGTGTGTGTGTGTGTGTGTGTGTGTGTGTGTGTGTGTTTGTTTATCCACGCGTACACACTTGAGGGCTGTCTTTCCGGTGTGTCTTTCATTGTATGTGTGTGTGTGCATGTGTCGTTGCCCCATTCCTCCTCCTCCTCCTCCTCCTCCTCCTCCTCCTCCCCTTCCTCTTTTTTCCATATGTGTGTGCAGTCGTGCATGTGGCAGGAGAATACATGTGTGTGTGTGCCTTGTCAAATATAGTAACATTAGTGTATGCTGCCTCTGTCTGCCTCGCAGCTCTCCCACAGTGACAGAGAGGATGAGGGAGGTGGAACACAGAGGGAGTGATGATGTGAAATAGTGAAAGCCGAAAGGGAGATAAGGAAAAATACAGAAAGTGGAGAGGGAGAGTGGGAAGCAGAGGCTGGTCCAAAAAAGAAAAGAAGGTGGGAGGGAGGAGAAAGGACAGGGCGTGATGAGGTAGATGTACGGGGCGACAGAAGGAGAGCGTTAGGAAGGAAAGCTGTGGCAGTGAAGGGAGGGAGAGGAGGTGGGGGGGGGGGGGATCAGCTGATTTCAGTGAAGATGAGAATCTCCCTCTGCCACATGGGCTTTTCTCTTCCCGAGATTTTTTGTCTTTTCTTTTTTTTTCTTCCTCCTCACGTCTCCCTCACTCGGCATTAATTTTCATTCTATTCCCTGTGGCAGCTCTCGCAGCGGTTGTCTTTGTGTGTGTGTGTGTGTGTGTGTGTGTGTGTGTGTGTGTGTGTGTGTGTGTGTGTGTGTGTGTGTGTGTGTGTGTGTGTGTGTGTGTGTGTGTGTGTGTGTGTGTGTGTGTGTGTGTGTGTGTGTGTGTGTGTGTGTGTGGTATATTTGTGCATATGACTGTGGATGCGCAGGTTTGAGAGTGTGGGTACTTATATTATTCCCAATGCAGTGACAGAAATGTGATTCTCACAAGATATGACCTCATATCTCATGTTAATCGCTGGTGTCAGGATAAATCCTCGGCTAATTTATGTGTTCGTCAGGGTGAATGATGAGAAAAGCTGAGATTTGGACGATACCGGAGACGATGTTGAAGACACACATAGAGTCGGGGTGTGAGTGAGGAGGCATGAACCAGTGGGGGGACTGTGTGTTTGCACACAGCATATTAACTTGGCTGCCTCCTTACATGGACTGAATCATAGGAGACACACACAGAGACACACACACACACATTGTGCTGTTAATGAGCATGTGAATCATTTGGCTCAGTTGGACATTTTCAAATGAGAGACCATTCGTCTCCATGAGGAACTGAACCGGAACTTTTCACCAGCCAAGCATCCTCTCGCTTTCTCTCTCTCAATTCATCAGCTTTGTCAAGAAAAGGCCTCTTGTGATCCAGGTGGCGCTCATGCCATGTGTGTTTTCACAAGATTACGGGCTTCTGTAATTCTTTGTCAGACTGTTGCACATTTATGGTGTTACCCGTGCTAATGTGGTGGGAATACAGCCCGTCCATCAGCCAAACAACTGACATTTAAGGCCCTGCCCATGTGTCCTTGAGCCATACATCAATCGCCGGACCCTGCCAGCTCTCAGGCCGCCGCAGCGCAGCTGATCCTAACCTCTGACCTTTCTGGGAAAAACACTATGAAAGGAAAATTGATGTGACATTCACCTTGAAGCTGCATTTGCCAATACTTTCATATTGGTAAGTATCAGAGGCCTTTCTGTGAAGGTGGGAATTTCTCAAGTCAAACATGAACATTGTTGTCAGAACTGATTCCCAGAGCAATGTGTCAAACCTTGGGATAAACCCTTTGTTTTTGTTTTTAAACTGCAGTCTACAGTTGTGCCGCGCGCTCTTTCAGCTTATTGCTTTGTTATTGCGTCTTATCAGCTTCTATCCGCTGTACAGGAATCTACTTTCTGTCAGTTGCGTCCTGTTAAACTCTCCATCAGCCGGGAACGGGGTAAAAATAAAACCTCTAAGATGAACATATTCAGAAGAATTCAGGAGCATTTCCCTTCAATGTGACATTGATCAGACGTACTTACGCACAGCTTAGAATGAGTGTTTCGTTTTGCTTTAGAACTAAGAACTAAAAACTGTTTGGTGATCATTTTGTCCTGAATTAAAGCAGGTAAGCAAACTGGATGCTTCATTAAGCATTAAGTAGCCAGTAATTATTCAATTACATATTGAATACAATGAAATAATCAGGCTATTCTTTCCCAACTGTAACTCTTGCACTGTGCACACGTCCCCGTTTGTTGCCAGATCCAAATACCTGCACAGGCGAGTTCAAGCACTGCACTGGTCAGCTGGGCAACGCGGCCAAACACAACATGAAGACGAGCGCCGCGGTTTCCCCTCCAAATGTGGGCACGGTGCTGGATTTATGTCATGAATGCCGTTCCTGGCAAACACAAACCTATTTTCAGCTGCCAGCAGCTCTGTCGGTGCTGGCTATAGGAAACACTCTTAAGTGGAAAATGATTGGCAAGAATGACTGCGCATAGCAGCGAAGGTGCAGTGTGCTGCTTTGTTTTGCTTTCTGTAATAGTCCGAAGACATTTTTGAAGTTGAACGAATGTCTGCTCTCGCTGCGTGCGGATATGTCGGCTTGCGTGTGTGTATTTATGTGTTTTTTTCACACTGTTGGGTCAGAAACTGGAGCTTAAACTACTCTTGTGAGGGCCGACGTACTTTGTGGCAACAAAACACAACATTTGGTATATTTTTAAGGGTCAAGATGTGGCTTTAGGGCTCAGCATCAACTAAAGCAAATTGCTCCCAAACTTCTGTTTCTGTTTTCTTTCCCCACTCAGAATCACAGTTTCAATGAGAATAGCAGGCATTGAAGCTTTCTGTCTTATTACTAGTGTAGTCTGTGAGGGTGAATTATAACGTGCATGGTGAAGGCTGCAGAAATGATTTTTTTATAAAAGCAATTACATTTTTGGGGGCAGATTTGTACAGTTAAAGAAGTAATTTGATTTAGATTTAGCTGGAACAAAAACTTCAATACTTTCAACTTTCAATATCTCATAGTATTTTTTTATCTGAAGGCATTTCAACTTGTTTTTCTTTGTAAATGTACCTTATTTTTAGATGTTCCAAAAAAGATATTCATAGATTAATAAGTTGTCATTTTACAGCTGGATTTGAGCTGTTTGCAGCCGCTGAACTAAAATGAGTTTAGATACTGAGGTTTAAGAATACTAGAGTATGTGTAATGTCAATGATTAGGTCCCACAGATGTAGAAATGCCTGTGAGTTTGTTATTCCAAAGGAGTAATTAGTCCTTTAATTAATCCTCACTCTGTCCTCCAGACTGGAGGGGTCAGTGACCATGGTTTGTTGCTTTGAGCTGCCGAGAATTCAGGAGCCCCTTTTTCTATCTGAAACTGGGCTTAAAGGCATGCACGGTTACTACTAGATATATTTGTCCATTTGTATTGATTCATGGCACTTCAAGTCACAAGTGCCATTCACAAATTCAAGAACACAGAGTATTTAATTGCAAGTGATTCTTTCTTTTTGTATCTACCTCTACATCTCATATCCGACACTGCACAAACAAGCCATCAGTCTTAAATCTAATCTTTTTTAATAAAAACCAAACACAGTCTCTGGAGCTCCAGGCTTTCTTCTCGTGATCACCAAGAGAATAGCTTCTCATCGAGATGAGAAATTGCTTTCATAAGTAGAGGGCTCGAGACCTTGTGGGTTTTTCACGTCTCAGCTCAAAACACAGGTTGTCTCACATTTGACTTTGGTTTTTTTCGCGGTGACCTTTCTGGGTTTGCGGCAGATGAAATGACAGCTGTCTGTGATGTAACCAGGCAGCAATCCATGATGGATGAAACGCCAGAGAAAATCTTTCATGCACCGAGTCTGTCTCGATCAACAGGTTCTCCTCCGAAGAGGCGTAAGTGCCTTTTGTGTTTAACTCAATTATGTAAATCACTGACATCTTCGCTGGTCCTGCTCCACTTTTCCTCTGCACTGTGCCGTGCAGCCACGTCGCACCGAGCCTTGCTAATGCTCCAGTTTCTAGTTTGTGAAGAACGATATGGTGAGCTTACCATAAACGTGCTGCTGCTATATTGGTGTGACTATTATGCCGCCACTTTGTGAAAAAATGAGTCCATTAAAGTTTAATTCCCTGAGCAGCGTTGTATGTAATGTAACTGGCTGGTGTGATGAGACTGTGTGCACCGATCGAGAAGACAGAGGTTTTAAATTCAAGACAAGAACGCAAGGGAAGACTGATTTATTTGGTCCTTCGTGAGATTCGGCCACTTTTATTTTTGGGCCCGTTCATGCGTCTGGCGAAGAGGCCCTCTGGCGTGAGGATCCATCCTGAGTGCCAGCCAGCAGCCCGGTCTGCCAAGGCGACTGTTATGGCCAGTTCTGTTCCATCAATGATGCAGGAAATACGTGTTGTGGAAAAAAAACGATTGGTGGCACCGGTTTAGAGCAAGAAAGTGTATTCTTTAACCTTTCCCTCCGGCTGTGGTGCAACCAGGCATTTCTTCGTCAGACAGATCAATTCCCCAGCAACCGAAATATTAGTTTATTTATTGTCTTGCAGGCATGATTAAGCCCCTCCAGCACTTTATTGTTCTCCGCCTTTAATATTGATGACATATGACTTTAAATCCAGTCTCTTGCATCCATTATAAGTTACTTCATAGAGAGTAGACTCCTCCCTTTCCTTCTTCTTTCTCCTTTTCCTTCCATCTTTCCCTTTCTTTTATCTCTTCTCACGAAAACGCCGTCTCCTCCCTCGCTTTGTAATTTACTGTGCTGTTGGGTGAGTGTCAGTGAAGATGAATTGGGCCTCGCCTCCGTATTAACATCAGACCACTGGTTGAGTGGAACAAGTGACTTCAGAGCACTATCCATCTTTTTACACGCACACTCACACAGACGCACACAAGAACCGAGCGGCCCCGTCCCAAGAGTCACCGGCATCTCTTCTCATTCATCGGCTTTTTCCTCTCACCCGGGAATCACCCCCGATATTGACCGGACAGTTTTATGACCTTTCGGTCAATACGGTCAAATGAGGATTGCTTGAATGAAAATCGATCATGCTGTAGTTGCACCGTTCAAGACATTGCTTTTTGATAGGTTTTTTTATTCAGAGCGTTGTTGGAGGTTTTTTCCCCCCCCCTCCTTTAATGTGTTTAAATCATCTGCTACACCTTGTCATTTTTCACTTGCCCTCCTGTTTAGAGCGCTATAGCATTTCAATTAAAAGTCAATAAAAATTGAACTGGGCTGAAGGACGAGCATCTATCATTTCACAAAATTAGGTTTTGCATACTAGATATTCAGAGTGAGTTCAGTCGGCGAAATTTATGATCCAATTGTGTGGACTTATGAACTTGGAATCATCAATAAGTAAAAAATAATTACTGCATAGCCGGCAGAATTGCTGGTGACCAGCCAGGAGAGCACTATACTACTGTATATCACTACATTCTCAGCCTTTGTATGCTGCTCTGCTTTCTGGGATCTCTCCTCTGTAAGAGCTCCTACCAAAGTTGTGCAATGAGATTTGCATTCATTGTTGCCAGAGTGTGCATGAAAAGCAGATTTGCCTCACCAATTATGCAGATAATTGAAAAGCATATGTGATGCAGGTCACAACACATTGGTTTGATTGGCGACTGTGATAACACGAGTCAGTTAAAGACTAATATAGACAAAGCTATACCGAGATGATGCTTTGCAATGATCACTACTGTTCCCAAAGTTCACCTTTTCGTGTATTTTACTAGCTTTTCTTACAAACTCAAGGTGTTAAATTTATGCCATGTCATGCATGATCAGATCAGATCAATTATGCTTGTAATTACAGAAAATCATTTCGCTTTGCTTGAATCTATATGGCGATGGGGCAATGGGTTTTTTCTGTTTCTGTATCAAATTGAAAAGAAGCTGGAAAAAACTCATAGTGAGAATGCAACCTGGTAGCTGCATGGGTTTTGTCCAGACGCTTCCACAGTTGAAATTGGTGACTTCAAATTGCTGGTGGGAGTGAGTGTGTTTGTTTATCTCTATGTGTCTTTACCCTGTGATGGACTGGTGATCTGTTCAGTGTGTATCCTGCCTTCGCCTGTCGTCAGCTGGGTTTAAACTCCAGCCGGTCACAGCAGTGGGTTGGAAAAGAGCTGCATAGAAGATGGGACAAAAAATGTAAAAAGAAAATCTCTGTGATCAAATAATAGTTGACTCTTCTCTTGTCTTGCTGAAGCTAAATTAATGTGGAGATCATCAACAGCGATACATTCTCCACAGCCACAGAAGATTATACACTTCTCTTGTCACAGGCTGAGTAAAATGTCTTATGACAAGTGATCTGAACTTGGTTAAACTGTGGAGCGTTACTTGGATCCCACTGTTCTTTTTTGAGCAGTTAGAAGTGTAACGTGTCACCATCCCCAGTCTCTGCTCATCCATTATACACAAACGCCATGTCACCATCATCAAAAGTACGTAACTGTATCTAAATTAACATGAACTAAAACGTTTGACTGAGCAGCAATGTATTTAAAATGTAGTTTACATTCTATGCATGTAGATGTAAGCGATCCAACTGCCTGCAGACACACATTACGTTCTAGAACAGCATGATGTTGGATTTTCATCTTGAAAATAACTAAAGCGATCCTCAAATATGGCACATGTTTCGGAAACACACAAGTGCAGCCAGCTTCGGTTGCCGGATGTCACCACCAACATGCTCCATCACCGCGGGATAAATTAAGCGTTACAGTCGAGGGATTATGAAGCGTTTGCAGGTCCGCACGCACTCCCGCTCCCACAAGCACGCACACCCGCGCAAAGTTTATCCTCTTGGTGAGTCTCATTAATTTGGCCAAGTCGATTTGTTTTGAAAGGCGTTGAATTCATCACAGCCAGACAGATGGTGGAGAGGGATTTCCTAGAGGAGGGAGAGAGGGTGAGACCGCGAGAGAGGAAATGGTGGGGGAGAGAGAGAGTGACGTCAGGCCGACAAGAGAACGGGGGTGAGAAGGAGCAAACGAGAGAAATGAGGAAGGTGAAGAGCAGGTGAGAGAAGGAAAAGAGAGAGAGAGAGAGACGTGCAACAAGGGAGGAAACTGAGAACGGTGTCGAAAGAGGGAGAGAGATTGTCGGGAGATAAATGAGGGAGAGGTGAGCGAGTGCCATCTGTCTTCTTAGAGAGCGACAGAGGAGGGAGGAAACGCCGAGATTAAAGACGGGGAGTGAGAGAGTGAAGAGGAAACAGTCTTTTTTTTTTTGTATTTTCTCCTGTTTAAGTACAAATGTGGTTGTGCAGAGTTAAACATGTCATGTCATGGTGGTTGAACACGTGATGTAGGAAAATGAAGAGGGTTATCTAAGTACATTTCCATACGGACGTATAAATATGACCCTTCTGTGCCAGTTACACATGATGAAATACGTTGAAAAGTATTTCACCAACATCAAAAGTCTCTCAATTTAATACACTTTTCACATGAGCTCTGTAAAAGACTGTTCAGTTGCTATTAAATACCACTCTCCTACTATATATTATTTGTCAAAGAAGTAATCTTAACATGACCTTGTAAAAGCGTTAAAAAATGTGCTCTTATTTAAGAAAAGATTCCAGCAGCTGCATCTATCACAATGTTTGGTATAACACATGAACTCATAAATTCAGTTTGAAAGAAAAAGGAAGAAATGCAAAAGTTAAAAGACTTTAACTGCATTTTAACTGCAGGCGGCACAAGAACCATCACAGGAACTTTATGCATTTCAATCACTGGAACACGGGTTCAAACGTAGTGATGAAATTATTTGTTTTTAACCTTCAAAAAGTTCCACGTTGTGGTAATGTTTTTGAAAGGTTTGGAAAATTCGGGGGGTTCAGTTTGTCCTGTTTAGTTCCATTGTTCTTTGACCGAATGAAGGACCTCATCTCCTTTCCAGTGTTATCTCAATTAACCAGTTTAAAAATGCAACAAAGCCATAAACGGAACATAAATAAAGCAGGATTAAAAAAGAGCAACGAGTTGAACCTCCTCCATCTTTACATTCTACCGTCAAAGTAAGCCATCCTCTCCTTTATATGTATGGTGTCATGTATTTCCTTCTTACCGTTATAACCTTATAGTCATTTAAATTCAGTTGATCAAATCTATTGGAAAAGATAAAATGGTCATGTACTCATTCATCTTCTTCATTTTAGAAATTAGACATGGTGCATATTTCTTACTGAATAGAAAACACTTCACTATTGTCGTGAGACATATGCAACACTCACATCCATGTTTAGCACCCCTATTTGATCATATACTCTGTGATTATCATGAATTTGAAGTTATAACTTTGGAATCTAACGTAATTAGGATTTTACCAAATATAGTACTATTTCCCAAAGAGGTGGACTTTCCCTTTAAAAATGTAATCACTCACGATAATGCCACTATTAAAGTGGTTTAAGTAATGAAGAGGGGTCACCGCATCTAAAAAAGGACGCATGCACCTCGTCCCAACTTTGGTCCCATTTCACACGATGAAATATTGAGTAGGTAATTGAATTTCACACCGAATTAATTCCTCAAAATGTCACAACTTTAATTTCTCTTAGAGCAGAAGCAGAATGGGCCTTTAATGAGCCACCAACTACCATGTAAACATCGAAAGGAGGAGAAAGTCCTCGGCAGTTTGCCTTCACTCGTTCTTTTTCTTTCTCTTGCGCACACAGGAACATGTTTTTCCCTGTCTCTCCACTATGAATGATTTAGTGAGCGTGCCTCCAACGGGTCCGCTCAAGAAGGCTGTAAAAACTAGGTTAACTTAAGGTAGGCTCTGCTGACTTGGAAGGTCCACGCATATAACCAATGTCAACAGTCTTTACTTTCATTTTCAAGACACAGATTGTGCACGTTACACACTGTTACTTCTGTTCTGTCACCTTGAAGATGGCTAAATGAAGGTGACACGCTATTTCAAACTATTTCTAAACACTGTATTATCTCTATTTTATGTTTTTTTTTTTTACTGTGGTTCTTTTCTTTGTCGAGAAAACGGTACCTGCTTCTAAGGTTATTTGACACAAAGTTCAAACTTTGATTCTTCATGCCCGTTTGTACTCAAAAGCTTCTTATCGCCACGTGTCGTCATCATTTCTGCTATTTTAATTTAAAAAAAAAATATCACATGGCTCAGGCTGTGTGTGTGTGCTTCTGTTTGTATTCATGACGTCTGAGAACTTGTGCATGCATGACAATGTGAGGGACAGAGAGAGAGAGAGAGAGAGAGAGAGAGAGAGAGAGAGAGAGAGAGAGAGAGAGAGAGAGAGAATGAGGGAGGGAGGTTGAGTCATCATCCATTTGTCCAATCCCTGCACTCTGCCTGTTGCTTTGGTAACGTGATGTGAGTGCAGCCTCTGGCAACTCCTCTGAGGTTGGTGAGCATTGGTACGGAGGTGTGTGTGCGTGCATGCGTGCGTGCGTGTGCAGTGGACAGAAGCTGTTCGGCGCCATGGGAACACTTCGGTTTTAGGTAGAGGCTGTCCCCACCAAGGTCTCCTGTAAGTCCATCATTTAAACCTGTGACCTGAAACGTTCTAGATCTCTGCCGCAATCTGTAACTCTAAAAATTCTACAAAAAACTACCACATTCTCAAACTTTACCACAGTTTAGAACTCTACCACATTCTAAATCTACCACATTCTATACCACTATCACATTCTACAACTCTACCATATTCCAGAAGTCTACCACAATCTAGAACTCTTCCAAATTCCCCCCAAAAAATTTTAAATACCATATTCCAGACCTCTAGCACATTGTAGAATTCTTACAAATGTTACGATGAACACACCTATTTTACCTGTTACCGTAATTATTTCCTCAATGTGGGAAAAGTTTGGAAGAAACAGGTAAAAGTGCACGTTTGACGTTTTGCCCACTTTCCTGGACTCTGCGTTGTGGACGCTGGTGTGCAGGAAGGCACTGTGAGTGTGGGCACACGTGGTCCTTCAGACGTCAAGGATTTCTTTTCAAACCGCTCATCAAAATCAACTTGTTGAACTTTTTCTTTTCTCAGGCAGATTTTCAATAACTTTTTTTTTTTTTTTTTTTTTTTTTTTTTTACTGGCTGGAATGAAGTTTGTTGCCTGGCAACATCAGGTTATTGAACACTGCGTCAGAAAGTCATAGAATCGGCATCGGCTTTAGCGATCGCTGCTGCTTTTTGGGTAAGTCCTTTTTGTATCTGAGTTCAAAGGTTATTTAGTTCCGTGCGTGGAGATTTTTTATTTTATTTTTCTCCCTTTTTTTAACATATTTGTCAGAGATGAAACCTTGAAAAAGCACGTGGGATGGGACGTATTAGTCAGATAAAGGATGTATGAGTGAGAAGAATAACTCCCAAACATGGCAAGCAGAGGCACTCTGGGGTCAGCAGCTTTACTGTGAGCACTCAATCATCTCTCCGCTGCATCAACCTCTATTAAACTTGATTAAATATTTACGGAAAGATTATGGAGGTTATTGAATTACCACTGAGCTGACACTTTTTTTTTTTTTTTTTTGTAATTCCCATTTAGTATTATGCATGCAGTTTCTTAATCTATCTCCATGCAGCAAACAGAACTAAACAAATAAGCACTACTTGCCATTTTCCTGATATTTTTCTTATTTTCTTTATGCTCATTTCGAGTGAAGTGATAAATATGTCTTGTGAGTGAAGACTCATAATACAGCACATACTTTCCCAGCAGCCCGGCGGTAGTGACACTTTTATTCACTGAGATCAATGTTTTGCCGGAGTGCGCGCTATTTCACTTGTGTCCCCCAAAGTCCTGCGCTGCACCTGTTTACACGATTAAAACTGAAAATGTTGGGATGTTTACATGACGTGGGGGTTATTAAAATGCTATCATGTTTCTCAAGAAATCTTCCATCAAGAGCAGAAAAATAACTTGATTTTGCAGGAAGAATCGTTAAAGAAACACTCATTTATCCGTCACCTTTTTAACTATGATGAAGGCAACTTCTGCAAAACCAAACAGCCCCTTTTATGATCATATTTGCATTTTTAATTCTGCGCTGTCCTCCTCATTACCTTTTAATGCCTTTTTGTATTTTTTCTTCTCATGCTTGTTTGCAGCAATAATTTGCGCAAATCAAATGAACGTTAAGCCTAATTATAGAGGAGAATATGAATGGGGATGACACCTTTGGAAGCGTTAATGGTCACTTATTAGGGAGGATTCAAAGAATGAGCGGTGGAACATTTTATTTTGAAATTCTTTTTTTTTTTTTAAAAAAGCCTCTAGCTGCATTCCATCACACTCGTGAATGTTTGACGTTTGTCGATAAAAACTGTAATTATGTTTTGTCTGTGTTTGCGAGGGAGACGGGAGGAGCGTGAACACAAATGTCATCGCTTAGCGAGAGAGCCGTCATTTGGGCGCTTGTTTTTATGTGGCTGCGACGGTGCCATTGTGCTGCGAACCAGAAAAGAGCGAGACGCCACAGAAGGACTTTGGCATTTTTCTCGGATACACGGCAATCTTGCTGTCTAAACTCGACTCAAACAAACACACACACACACTTTGAAAACTTCAAATGAGGCTCCAAGGCACCGCCATACGACTTGGAAATATAGTTTATATTCCTCACACATGAGAGGAGTGCTTTCATTTTAATATGTAAAAAAAAAAAAAAAATACAAAACAGCAAGATCAAGTAAACTCTCTGAAGGATTTTGGGTAATAGTGAATTAACAGCGTCCAGAGAGAGACGAGTAAAACTGCATAAGTGAACCGCATTTAAAAAAAAAAAAAAAAAAAAGATGATTAAAAGAAAATCTGCATGAGATTAAGGCTGTGAGCAGCACAGTCACTTTAGTAGTTTTCATTGCTGTTTCACAGTAAATAATCTTCCTCTCAACTCCACTCAAAGGTTTGTTTGATGAAAAGATCCTTTATATATATATATATATATATATATATATATATATATATATATATATATATATATATATATATTAGCATTGAGATTGGATGGCCACCAGTACATGTTGTACTCTGCTAAGCAATTTTTATGTTAACATTGTTAGAATTCTTCTCAAATTTCAACATTTTAACGTTAACACGACCTCGTTGCAGGTTTGACATTTAAAATAGCTGGTCGCTTTCACACTAACATTATATTTTCTCATTCCATCCCTATATTTTTACACAATTTTTTTCCACACCATCCCTATATTTTCTGTTTTCCACCTCCCACCTCCACTTCTGCTGTTGTGTTGTGTTGTGTGCACACCCAGCCAGACGCCAGACACACCCAAACAACCCCACACATGACAGAATGCAAAACACATCATCCGCCCCACATGCGCCGTTATTAATAGTTACGCTTCGGTGAAACGAAAAGGGGTTTCCAGCTCATAGCATTATTAAAAATCAATTCATCCTTTCATTGTCCTGTCCTCCCTCTTCACTCTGTTCATCATCGTGTCTCTCCCTTTGCCCCCTGACTCCATTACATCAATTAATCTCGTCCTTTAATTATAGTGTCGGTGCGCTGTTGACAACCTCTCATATTACTTTCTGTCCGTTGTGCCAGCGTCTGCCTTCGGTTTGTTGTGCTCTGCGTGTTTGTGTGTGAGAGAAAAAGAACGAAGTGACCTCCTCACTAGTGGCCTTGTTTTCATTGTCCCCTCTGCGCTTGGAGACTTTGCCATTGTGCCAGTTTAATTGATTGTTTGTTTGTGCTTCCCTATATATTTAGCCTCAACTCCAGAGTCTTATTAAGGAAAGCCATCAGCGCAAGCTCTGCTGAGTGGCCATTTAACTGGAGGAGACCTTCTGAGCCGCTGCAAAACCACACGCACACATAAACACATTAAACAAACTATGTGAAAGCAAACACAGGCAGAGAAGTACACCACAGTAGGATACAGACTGTTGTTAAACTGCATGAACCGTGCGATCTGTCCTTATCAATTTAACAAGCATCTTGAATTATACGTCTAAATAAAAATCAATGAAACGTTCTTGTGTTTACTAACTAAATGAGACTATGCATCCAAATTGAGTCAGCCTGTAGCAGGTCTTTTACTGCCAATAAACTGATAAAACTCACTGTTGTTGAGAATTTACTCGTCTTTGACGAGGGTTAGGTACAAAAATTCAACTTTTTAGGTTAAATGAAAGGCGGTTTAATGTAATCGGAGTAATGTCACAGTCTTCACTCAGTCATTAAGAGGATAGTATAGCCGAGATTAAATCAAACAAGCCTGGTTCTAAACAGGAGACCACTGTTTCATTGAAACGGTCAACCTTCATATGTGTTGTTGTTTTTGTTTTTTTCAGTTTAAACATCAAATATAAGTCATTTAGCAATAAAAAACCACTTAAATATTCTCCTGTACTTCAACTGTGAATGTCTTAGTCAGTTAATCACATTTCAAATTGTTTTTATTCAAGTGATGTGACCTTTCAGAATAATGGAGTACACTATTAGTACATTTCAATTTCTTTGATATGAGAAAGGGTAGATTAAAAGTTGCCTATATATACTCCTTGTGTACTATGTTCAGATTGTAATTTTCTCTGCTTCTCTGCACCATGGTTTCCAGTTTTATTAAGTATATGCTGCATTTCGCATATTTCATGCAAGGTTTTAGGCCAGTTGTTTTCATGAGCAATTAGAAAAAAGAAGATTTTGACTTCCTGTTATGTCATTATAATGTTGTTTTGATGCTCGGAATTGGTTCGGTAAAGGTTCTAAATTAAGATCATGGAAGTTTGCGCCCTCATCTTTTTACAAATGTGTGAAATTTGTGCTCTGACCATCCAATAATAGAAAAAAAATCATTCCGGAGACGCTCTCTGAAGCGTGTCTGTTGTGAAAGGTTTGCTATTATTAATCTAATTGTTTGTTTCTGGTAATAACTTTTAAAAGAGTGTTTATTAGTGGGACGGTGCGGCAGCTGGAGGTTGTGTTTTTAGGAAGGTTTTAATAAAGATATAATCACGGCTGTGGTGAAGTGAGTGCGTTTGGTGGGTGCTGTTTTTATTTTGGTCACGACTCTCATAGAAGAGGTGTTAGAGTGCTCCAGGAGTGTTTGCACAGCTCTGCAGGGAGTCCATCTGTCCCAGGTGATTTATTGTTTGGTGTTTTACTGAAGGTTTAAAATCTGAATCATGAGACGCCCTTAAAATTTTATATTCAATGAACAAACGGTGCTGCTGCTGCTGGCATTTCCAAGTACTTTAACCATTTAATCCAAACGTCATTCTAGTGTAGGTATGCATTTCAACTATCATGGATATGAAAGTGAAGCTTCTGGCGAAGGCATACAGTGTTTTTCTTTTAATGATCGCTTAATGCTTACCTATAATAGTATCCACTCTAAGATGGTTCAGCTGTTTCCATATTTTCTGTTATTTTCCTCTGGGCTTTTTAATCCAGAAAGATTTGAGATTTATAGAATATCCTTTCGGAACTTACACAACTAATGAGTGAACAAGGGATTATGTTTTTTCTCGTATCTTGAGCACCTGCAACACATAACTTTGATTATGAATCAGCAGGTTATAAAACAAGTTGGCAAATAATGTTGCGTATGTCTATAAAACTGAGTAGATTAGTAGATTTTATTCCAACTTTCTCTGAAACATTAAAGACACACAGCACGACCAACCCATTAATCCTCCACACTATCCAACAGATATGTAAGAACACCTTTTGGTATCACATTAAAAGTTTTTATGTCACTTCAATTGTTCTTTAGGTTCGACTTTCACAGGACTTTTTAATGCTAAAACCATAATTCTGCAAAAAGAAAGAAAAGGCTTTTATTTGTCACTTGGGTGTTTGAGGCACAGTGAAATAAAAAAAAATAAAAAAGAGGTATCATTAGTCTAAGGGGAGGAATGCCAGAAGCTTTGAGAGTTTCTTTTTTTTAATTTGTGTTTTATTTAACAACACATTTCCAAGCACAACATGTCAATAAATTTTATGGCCTCCACCTCAGGAATAGCTTCCAGCCTGTAGAGTAAAGAAGCTTCAAAAAATGAAGAATGTTGCAGTAGCGAGGGAGATGCAGATGAGCTGCAGCAATAATAACGCAAAAACAAAAACATTAAAGAGAAAATATATGGGCGCGGCTTTGTGACAGCGAGCTCGTAATTCAAGTCGGTTAAGTTTAGTTCTGGTCTTTTTGCAGGTTTACTTCAATCATTTTCTTATGGAAGGACACGAAACAGGACATGAAAATACGGGAAAATCAACATTTTCTTGAATATTGTTACAAAGATTGATGTGGTGGCATTTATCCGTTGGGATTTGCCACAATCAATCATCTTCTTCCATACAGTATACCCTTTGTCTATTGTTTCCTCCTTCTCCACACCCTTTGCCTGGATGAACCTCCTCACCGGCTTTCCTCACTTCCCCAACATAGCTGTCATCTCTTCTCCATGCCAGAAAAAAAAAACATCTCAACATCCCCCCCAAAAATGTCCAATTCGTCCAAGTCACTCCCACTGAAAACCTCAACATCCTCACCTCTTCCTCCTCCAGTTCAACCGACTGTCCTCTGCTCATCTAATGAAAATGTGTTGAGAAGTGTGAATACCTTGTTTTTCGTATCACCATTTATTTGGGACAATCCATGTGTAAACTATCATTTAAATTGTAATTTGAGCTTGACTGATCCATCGAAAAGCAAAATTATGTGTTGGACTGTTATTTAAATTGTCTTGTCTCGTCAGTATTTTGTGTATATCCATAATTCGCCTGTCTTACTTGTATTACTGTGCAAAACACACACAGAGCAGAAATCTTCTGCCACATAGTCTTATTTTTAAAATACAATAGAGCCGCGAGTCACAGCCTGCAGTCTGTTTACTCGTGTCCTCAGGCCTTGTTTTTTGTCTTCTAGTCATTCACAGTTCACGTCCCTCTCTATTCACTCCCTCTCACTAGTGTAATAACCAATTAACTGAAGCTCCGGCTCGCTTAAGTTTTTTATTTATTTCTTCATGAATGTTTTTTCTTGTTGAAAGCGTACTCCGCTGTGATTGGCAGCTTGTGCTAATTGCGCCTGAGACTGCGGCTGTACGAGATAGTCTCGCGCACAAGGGCGTGCACACGCATCTCTGTTGCATGCACGCAAGGTCGTATATGTGTGTGTGCCAGTGTGGAATTGAACGCAATCGAATTATGTGTGTGCACAGCCCGCTTGCAGGCTGTGCACACACATAATTAGAAAAACATCTATTACCGCACCAAAAAAAAAAAAAACATCACACAAACTCAGATTAGTGGGCTGGTTCTAATTAGGTTTGGCCCATCAACCGTCATCTCAGAGTCGGGGAAAGAGGCAGATTATTGCAGCCATCTATAACGGCCTTCCAACATTTTATCTGAGATTATTGCAGAGGTAGGCGACTCCAAGGTCACCTCCGCTTTTGACGGGAGACGTGAGAAAGGCTGTTTAATTACCCCAACAACAACAACAAATGATGAATTTGATGGAAATTATCACATAAAAAACAAAGACGTATTAGTGCAATCTGCATAAACAAACAAATGACTTCCCAACCAGCTGAAGGCTTAATTTCAGTGTGCATGATTAATTATACACTAATTACAGCCATGGCGCAGCATCACGACTGATTTTTCAAGAGAAGAGACAAAAATCCATCGCGCACAAGAGAGATGCACTCACACAGATTATTTAAGACATTACATGTTGAAGAGGAAATGCTTATGAAGTCCAGATTTCCATGAGGACGTATAGTTCATGATTTATTCTTAACTCCAGCAATTTATAATTCATCGTTTAATAGCATTTTACAGGCATAATTGAGGGTACGCTCAGTTCTCTGACCGCTGCTGCCCAGACATCTTAGTATAGCTGTTGAATTAAATTAGTTTGTGATACTTTAAAGCACTGCAACTTGGATAAAAACTCACATTTAGTTTTTGCCCACCTCCTAATTTCATCGTGGATGCAAATGTAAAGAAACAACACCAGCATGAACGTTTAAAAAAAAAAAAAAAGTGAGGGTGTTGAGTATCAAGAGATACAACATAATCAGTCAGTATTTATTTATATAGCACATAATTCCAATGGAAGTACATAATACATATGAACACACACACAGATTGTGTGTTTGGGGAAACGCTGATGAATTACATTAAAATATACATAAAGATAACAGGGAAATAGATATTCTGAAGTAAAAACCTTGAATGATCGTATACACGTTACAAATGTGGCGCTACTTCACGTTAATTTCACTTCAAAGCAGAGAAGCAGTCGTCTTGTATACATAATACATGTGTTCCCACCATATACTGTATGTATGAGTCGAGGTGAGTGTGCACGGGCACAAGTGTGTTTCTATGTGTTTCGTGTACTCTTGCACCACCGAGGCTTCCTCTGAACGGCTGAACAAAGCATGCTGGGAGGGAAAAAAAACGCTGAGTCTTTGATGCTAATATGAAGTGTCATATCTTCCCTCGCAGAGTGTGTGTTTGTTGTGTGTGTGTGGGTGTGTACAGTATGTGTGCAGAGAAAAACTTATGCAATTACAGTTCCTATTCATATTACCACGCCGACTAAAATGCTGACAGACATACAGCCCTAAGCTGACATAAGCGATCACTCGGCCCACAGTGTGTGTGTGTGTGTGTGTGTGTGTGAGTGTGTGTTTCTGTGTGTGTGTGTGTGTGCGTACGTGTATGTGTGATCCATGTACAAATGCACACTAATTCTCAGCTTAATGTTTTGTGACGGAAAGTGCTGTGTTGTTGGGAGAGGTTAGACGTGCGCATGCATACACAAGCACACACTGTCTAAGAATAGGCGGGTCACGCGGTGCAGCCGGGGCTCAGAAGGCCCGTTACTGTAAAAAAGGATTTTCTGAAGTTCTGTAGACGGAGCGGAGCTGTACAGCCGGTCCTCTTCTGCTCCTCCTTCCCAGGAGCCAGACGAGAGATATGGTCTCTCTCTCTCTCTCTCTCTCTCTCTCTCTCTCTCCCTCTCTCTCTCTCTCTCTGGGACATTAATCGACTCAATAATGTTCTGCCTTCGAACAAACTCTAATTAAAATTGTACTTCTTTTGAAGACAGTCACTACCTCAACTGAAAAGTGAAAGTCTCTGCATCCAACAAAAATAAATTTTCACGATAACTGTTTAACCATTTAAATTAAAAATAGGACAAAAAAAAAAATCTACCAAACTTAAATGTACGTGTGTGTAGTTTATACTATACATTTACACAATATTAAGTGTACTTTCAGTCAATGTTCTTATCTCTCCATCAGTGCATCTCTTTACAAACCTAATTTCTTATTACTTATTTAATATACAGATCTTATACAGCTACAGAATCTGCCATCCAGGAAGCCATGCAGCATGAAAAACAAAAAAAGACAGAGATTGTCAAGAGATTTAAATGAATTGGAAAATTAAAAAGCTTCATATTTTCACATGTGCTGCCGCGTGGCTGGTGCTCTAATGGAGAGATGGGTGAAAGCTACGTAGTTCATACATTCTAAATGACAAGATTCTATACAAAAAACTGGACTTCAGCCACGAGTTTCCAACAGAAATGAATCTCCAAACCTGGACTGCAATGACTTCAATTGATGACTCTTTCTCTTTCTTGTTCTCTCTCCAGCCATCGGGGTGCAGATGACTCTGGAGGTGTTGGAGTCCAAATTGTGGTCTGTAGCCGTGCAGGTAAGTTTGTACATTGTCTGTACTTTTTTTCGGGGGGGAGCTCTGATACAGCACTGCAATAAAGAAAAGTAATACAAAAACCTGTAGAAGTGAGATAGATTGTTTCCGACCATCGATTTCAACCCATAAACAGCCGTTTCTCTCACTTTGGAGGACGATTGCTTTCAAGCTGCATTGAAAAGTATAATTTAGTCTCACGTCAGTTGTTTGTGACTTTATTTAGGATGTTGAGTGAGTCATAATCATCTGGCATTCCTGTGCGTGTGCTTGTGTCATTAGTGCATTATCGCTCGACTTTTATTCTTGTCATGCTTTTGTTATTGCTCCCTTTAAATTGTTGTGCTTAAAGTTCATTGTTTACGCGCTTGAATAAGACATTTGTATGTATCTTTAATTAGAACGGTTATTAGGGCAGCAGAAGAAAGCTTGTGGAATACAAACAACACAATCAGTGTTGTGTGAAGCATAAAACCATGTATTTACCCCGTCCTCCTGATAATGACCGTTCATTCATTCCCCATGTGTCTATAATTAGGAGTATTTTGAGACCCGTGTCTGGACATTCACCCCAAAAAATATGAACATTTGCCCAATTGAATTGATCGTCGTTTTCCACTAAACTATTTGCTGCAGATGAATAAGCTTTCGGTTCCATTAGTTCCCGTCTTACATCCAGGAGTATCCCTGTAAGGTACCAGGCCAGACCATGAATTACTGTATGGCAAGAAGTCAAAGATGATTATAGGTTTTTTTCTTTCTGCTCCATTACTTGGTAATTACAGCTTTTAAAGTTTGTGTAATCCCAAAGCTTAATGCAGCCTTTTCCATATCACTGCACCCGCTATTAAAGCAGTGCTTCCCACGCCTGAGGGAAAGATCAAACGTCATCGGTTTTGGGTTTTGGTTTTGAGCGCGTATCCGTGGCGAAGTGAAGCGTCGTCTGTGGAAGCAGCGAGGGAGCTCAGCATCCATCCTCGGTGCTCGTGAAGAAAACATTCTCTTCGCGGAGAACCTGCCTAATTTGGCGTAGCGCGTTCGCAGTGGCAGGTGTTGAAAAACTTGGCCCCTCTCCTCCTCTGTGACCGTGGCTGTAAATGACAGCAGTTAAAAGAGCATTAAGGCTGCCGGCTTGCCGTTTACTGATTGATAGCTACCACAGCGAGGCTCGGCAGCTCCCATGATGTGTGTGTGTGCGTGTGTGTGTGTGTAGTTTGAATAGAGTATCGTATATGTGTCTTTCCTTTGACGGTAGCGCGTGTCAGGAACCATATGCACGACCATCTGCGCACGAGTGTGTTGTCGTGGACGTACTCGCAGCAATATGCTCATTAGCATCATTTACAGTGGACTTGTTATCCATGAGATTGATGTCATGTAGAAATGTGCTCACATCTTTATGTACGATGCGCTTTGACTCGATATTCCACGCTTTTCTTCTTTATCAATTTTGCTCTTTATGTTTTTTGTACGTCTTTTTGCCGACTTACTCTCACCTCCCACCTTTCCTCGGCGCCTATATCGTCTCCTCCTCTCATCCTCCATCGCTCTCCTCCTAGGATAGCTTACATAATCATCTTATTCTCCCATCATGTACTTGATCTTTATTTCATAGGGGTTCTGTTTGCATGTACTCACAGAATGTGCTTGTTTTGACTCGTGCGCTCAGAAGTGGTCCGTCCTTGCATGAAACTCTCTATATAGTCTATTTTAAGTGATCCTGGGAGGGGCGGGGCGGGGGGGTACTGTACCATACTGAATGAACCATCTCCCTTCAGGAGGAGGGGCAACTGATCACATGGCATATGTCATAATCTTCCTAAGAAAAAAATAAAAAGGATCAGCATGAGGCCGTCATTTTGGCTCCGAGCTGTTGGTATTGCTTTTCTCTTTTTTGTGCCTTCATTAGCTGATCTTGGGAAATATTTGAACCGCAATTACCTAATTGGCCTGCTTTAATTACTGCTAATCAGCTTGATCGTAATGTGTTTTGAGTGCTGATTAGGGGGGAAAAAATAAAAAAAACTCTGCACACAGATCTCAGCAGTAGAGTTACATAAGCACGGGAAAACCCTGTCTGACCTTATAGGCGCAGTGTAAAGTTGAGTACCTTAAAATAAGATGTTATTAACTGATGAATTATGAATTGGTCGGGGCAAGAATAAAGCATGGGCGACCAACTAATGGGATTCCGTCAAGATGTTAATAAAAAATCTCTTTTGACATCACTGTACTGCGCCCTGCTCGCCGTCCGACGAAGAAAAAAAAAGGTTTAACGTGAATACGCATGACTCATCACTCCGCTTTCTTCAGACATCATGAGCCGACCTTTATTTAAGCTGAGAACTCCGTAAAGCCACGTCGCAGGCTTGAATCCTGTAAATCCAACAATATAAGGCCGCATATGTCGCTCACAGTTCATCACTTTGGTCTGACGGCTAGTGCCGACGCCATGAGAGGCTCTGAGGTGATAGTAATTGGAATCAAAGGATGATAGATTTTATGTCATGGACACTGTAGGACACTCCATATCTCCTCTATTATCCCATTTCTCCTCGCATACACTGTGCACACAAGTGTCTGTTCGTGACCACACTGCGTTACTGCACGTTTATTGTCAATCAGAAATGGCTTTTTTTTTCATACATAGATGGTTAAGAGTTCAACGTGTATTTCAATACATGCAAAATGTGTCTGTTCACTTCCAATTCCTCTGTGGGTGAATTTCGGCTGCACAAAGAAACTGCTTGAAGTTGACGGAAACGGAGCGATAATTGATGCGCTCCGCTCTTGGCGGGGTTCCTCGACGAGACATATTTCCCAACACAGGATCTGCGAGAATTAGAAGTCTGAGCAAAAACTGGTGGATGACACGTCGGGCGGAGGAGCTAATGAGGAAGAAATGAGAATAACAATCTAATTTGTTGTAAATGTTGGATTTTAAATAACTAACTGGACAGGTGATGTTGATGAAAAGATTACGCTTTTGTGGTTATTAAGGTTCATTAAGTCACAGGAATGATCAGGATAAGATTGGCTGGAGAGACACGTCACAGTTTAATTTTACTTTATCATCACATTAGGAAACAAAATATATATGAATGACATACTTTAAAGCTGCCAACTCCTGCACTGCACTCCAGTAGTCTTTGCCTCACATCAACTTTGATATATTGAGTGAATGCCATTGTGTTATTTATTCTTATTTTCATTTAGCCTTTATTTGACCAGGTTGACGCAACAAATTCGTATTTATGACGGCAACCTGGCAAAAAGCGGCTAAAAGAGAATGCAAAGTCAAGATGGTTAACTTCCTGTGTGTAACATTGAATGATGCTGTTGCTCATGGCTGTTCGGGATTCAAAGGTAATTAATTGCTTTTGTTGGGCTGCGGTAATGACTGCTTTTTACATTAAGGAACAAATTCCATTTTTAGAAGCATCACTGTTACATCATTTTCCTTTTTTTTCTTTCTCTGTATTACAATAAGATGATTTAGATTTGGTCGCAGCAGAGGTGACAAAATCAGATTAGTGATGACAGATTACTGGCCGAGCGCCACCACTCCAGTTTTAACAACAATCCAGAGTTTTAAAAAGTGATTATTTGGGTCTCTTGATCCCGCACTTAAATCTTGACCTTCCACCTATTACCTGGAAGAGTAAGCAAAGCTAAGTAATAAGCTTATGCCTAAAATCAGGACCAGAATTTTACCTCAATGTGAGTTTTCTATATTTATTCGGTTTTTTGTTTACTTACCAGATGCAAACATTTCCATTTCCTACTAAAGCCATTTCTACCTTGCAGTCTATTCCTGGGGTCAGGGCTTGAAGGCAGGGGGGGGGGGGGGGGGGGGGGGGGGGGACTGACACTTTGCTGTAATAGGATTGAAAAGGATGATAGAGTGACTCATTCAGCCTTCGACATGCTCTGTTTATCCCGGCCATGATTCCAAAGACATATTGTCTGAAGACACCGGTCCACGTAGATTGTGCTCGTAAAAACGTGGCCATAAAGTCACCAGGAGAGCTATTGATGTTTTTCACTCAGGTGAAGGGACCTGGATACATTTACAGCCTGTGCTTGTGGGGGGGGGGGGGGTCATTGGCTCAACTAATACTTGTTTCTTTCTTTGTTCCCTCCATGTCTTCTCAGCCAAACGACACAGATGTAAGTACACACACTTAATCCCTCCCCACTCTGTGTTTTGAAAGCGTCGCTCTGTTTTTAACGCGGTGGAGTTTAACATCCCGGCACCTGCTGAGCTCCTTGGCGTCGTCTTCACACCCCAGCCTGGGGAGATACAGTACACATGCACGCACGTGCAAACAAGACACTCACGCACCCGTCACAGGTAGACAAGTTGTGATTCACCCAAATTAACAATTTCTCACCAGCGCAGACGCTCTACCACCCCCACCCCCTCCAACCCCGCCTCCCAATCAGGCCCAACAACCCTCAGACAGATCATGTGCTCAAATTATGGCCTCATATACACAAACACCTGTTTCATCCACTGTCAGCACTCAAGTGCTGCGTTTTGTCAGGGACAAATCCTCCCTTTTGATAACAAATCAACATTACAGAAAGTTCTTTTCTTTCTTTTCTTCAGTGCTCAGACATAGAAGGGATTTGTCCTCTCCGCTGTGACAACATTGTGAGTATATCTTCGTCTCACTCTCACTTATTCAAAAAGAAATGCAAGAATCCTGATCTTCTGTTCTTTGGTGGTAAAGAAAAAAGTGTTGAAATGCGGCTGTATTTTTGAGTCGCTTCATAATGCACGGTTCAAATTGCATTAATGATTGAAACATTTGTGCTGTCTGTGTTGCTGCTGTTCAACACACGTCCTTCCCTGCATCAGTAATCGGTCTCTCTGTCTCTGTCTCTTCCTCTCATATCAGGATATCGACTGCTTCGTGATTGACAATAATGGCTTTGTCCTGATTTCCAAGCAGCGCACTGACGTGAGCACACACACACACACACACACACACACACACACACACACACACACACACACACACACACACAGCAGTGGGTGACTCATATTCTGTAATCACAACCACAACTACAATCTATCTTTCGCTGCCTCTCACCCTTAATGGTCTGGCAGCTATTGCAGGTTCAACAGTGTGTTGACCAACATGATCTCAGCACTTAAATTAAAAAAAATAAAAAAATAACCCCAGACCTGTTAAAGCCTGCATTTGCCTCACGCTGAGTGAGAAGACGGGCTAACCGCACAACTGTTTGATTTCTCAGTGAGTCCTGGTGGATCCTGCCAAAGCTCAGGGGGAAGTTTGTTTTAGTGCTTCTTTCTTAAAAAGCTGCACCGAACGTTGAACATCTAAACGTGACATTGCAAGACGTGACGCTCTCTTAATATTTTCACCATTGATGTGGTTTCTTAAAACATTTTTGGTTTAATAATAAATTTGCAGTTTGCATCAAACATTTAATAGAAAGTAGTGCAGTGTAGTTTGAGTGTAAGGATGAGTGCATGTATGTGTGAATGGGGACTTGAAAGGTTGGTATTTTCTTTTAAAAGTCAAGGGTTATTAATCTGTTTAGGATTTTTAATTAATCTCAGTTACACCTAAAACAAACTTAGTTACAGAAATAATAATAATTTAGTTGCATTTTTAACGGTTTTACCCTCCATTATTTGTTTTTATCAGGAGTTCTCAATGTAATGTATCCTGTCCCCCGGAATACTCTTAAAGAATTACTTTAATTTAACTTAACTCTTACCTTAGTCTGGCATTAAAATGTTTCATGGTTCCCTGAAGGACAACATGTCCCCAATATGTTAGTGTGTTAACAGATTAATTTACTCACAACAGTAATAAATAAACATCCACAGAAACACTCAGACATAAAATCCAGAGTGAGTGCTCTCTCGTCTTTGACTTGATTGTTTCTTCTCCCTGTCGATATTCATCAGCTTACAAGAGAAACTAGAATAGAGTCGACTAAAATCACCTTTTACCTAATCCCTCCCCTCCTTGTTTCGTCCTCAGTTAATCTGTATATTCTATTTTTCTGCACTTTTGGACTTTCTTACAAACGAAATTAGTTGACCGCTAAAGTTTCAAAGGACTCTTATGCCTTCGAGGCCCACGGCATGAAATTTTAAAGAGTATTTTAAACACTCGGTTCTTTGCCCGTGACATCCCGGAGTAATGTGGCCATGATTGTATTTGCATATGCACATTTTTTGGAGTTCAGCCCTTTTCCCACAGTGGCTATCAATAATAAGTGTGAGCAGTGAAAGTGAGAGTCGGAGTAATGAATCACTGCTGTGGAAGTAGTACAACAGTGCAGAGGTAAAAGGAACAACAGCTCCCAGCTGACAATTATGCAACACAACAGAACATAAGCGAAAACAGGCGTGTGCTGTGTCATTTCTGTGTTGTGGTGAGACAGTTTTGTTTTTTTCTCTGGTGTTATTTTTAATTTTGCTCTGTTTTCTCTATGTCTACACAAACTCTAGATGTGTCTCATAGAAAAGGCTTTAGAAAATGTTGTAGTTTTATACATTGGTGCAGACAAAAGTACAGTATCGTCTCAAAGGAAACAATTTGAATGAAGATTCGTGATGAATTCATGTGTTTTTCTAATGTTTTAGTGAATTTACAATAAAGAAATTTTGTGTCATGAGATAAGTCTACAGACCGCATTTCATTATTATTATTATTATTATTATTATTATTATTATTATTATTATTATTATTATCCTAGATTGTCAAACAAATTTCACAAATGCCTTTCCTCTTTTTATTCGTATGCAACACATACTTCTGTACATTTAAATGATGAACTGCGTGGAAGTCTAAAGTCTAAACAGCTGCATTTGACTAAATTGCTAAATCATCATCATATCAAGACACAATTTTAAACAAAACGTATGAGTGACTTTATAATATGTTTGAAATTTAGAGCCCTGAGGCTGTTTACCATTCTAAAAACTGGCCTTGAGTTATGTGATACAATAAAAGCGTAGAAAAAAAAAAGATTTTATTACGTGTAAGTGGCTCATGATTTATACTGTCTTGGCACTCCTTGAACACATTATTTCAAAGAGTGTCCATTGAAAGGTTCAAGCGTCACAAAATCTGTCCAAAGATTTTGAAGGAAACGTATGTTTTTGTTCGTTTTTATGTTCAGCTTCACTACCTGCCTGCCGGCTGTTCAATATTTACTGTGCAGACATGAAAAGGGACATAATTCTTCTCATCCAGCTCTCAGCAAGAGGTCAAAGGAGCGTGTCTCCAGAAAAATCAATTTATTCCGTGCTGCATTTGTCGAAGGCAGAATCACGTGCAATAGCGAACACTGATATAGAAACGACTCATGGTAAATAACAGGGATGAATAATTAAGCCCACAGTGCATGCTGGGGCGAGAGAGGCAAAGCTGAAAATCACAAAAGGGAAGTGAGTCCCTCCCTCAGATTACTGTGACATGAACGCGCCTCGTGCTGCCACACTGATTGTTCCCCACCGTGTTTATCTCTGTTTCCTGACAGGCGGGGAAGTTCTATGGCGAGGTCGATGGATCAGTCATGACCACGCTGATCAGAATGGGCATGTTCAAAAGGTAATGCCTGGTGGCCGCCGCATAAGTGACTGACTGATAGGATAGTTCTGTTTGTCCGCTGCGTCGGCGTGCGAGGGAAGGACAGGCAATTACCTTGTGCTGACGGGGCCTGCCGTGTTGTTGCTGTAGGGCTTCAGCCCCACAAAGTGTGTCTGTGTCACACTCTGCCATGTAAATGATAAGAAATAAGTTGCATATCATACGGTGATGGTGCTTTGGCCTGTAAAGCTTCCTGTACTTTAGCCATCCCTGCTGCTTTCTGTTTTGCTCCCCTCTGAGCTTATTTAGTGGCTCTGATTTCTTCCCCCCCCCTCGCTCTTAAGTCTTGGCCTGTCTTTTATGTTTGAAATCTCATGAGTGATGTGCTATTTTTAAACAGCTAAAAGATTTCGTCACGCTTCATTTGACACAGAATATTACATAACTGGTTTCGAGCAATGCATTAACTTCAGCAGCAGGGCGCGTATCGCTGCACTCTGTTACGTGCATGCAGTTTTAATTAATGCATGCTCGGGTGTTTGTGTGTTTGTGTCGCGCTTCCACCTGCACAGGGAACTCGTATTAAACAGGCTGCAAGAAGCGGAGAAAAACACCTTCCCCGTGTCGGGGGGAAAAATAAATGTTGATGTTCTCTTTTTCAGTCTCGACCTAGAGATCAGGGTTTCTCTGAAGGTTGAATTCAACCTTATAACACCGTGTGCGCTCGTCTGGAAGAGGTCAAGGAATCAGTGTGAGTCGGTGAAATGTTACGAGATATCAACACTGTGTGTGTGTGTGTGTGTGTGTGTGTGTGTGTGTGTGTCGTCAGGGTATCCTTGTTCGACTACCAGGCCATGTGCAAGATGAGCCTCCACTCTGTCAGCAGCACCCGTCCACTACTCAGCGTGCGTACAGGCCGCCCACGTCTTTACCGCTCACTATGATATTCCCCTATAGCGATTTGATGAGTTGTTCAATAAATCGAATCTCTTCTTCTGTCTCCTCAGCCCTTCTACGTTTTGGCTGCAACCCTCAAGTGGTTCCTCTCCAACTTCCTGCTGTAAGTGTTGCTAGGGGCAACTGGAATCGGCTGGTCCAGTTTTTGGTTGCGTTGTTTCTGAAATAAAATGTTTGTCTGGTAAACTCTCTGGTTGAAAGTAATGGAAAGTGCGTAACACTGCAGGTTTCAATTGAATTAAAATACAACAAAGTTGTGCCTCCCTCGCCCATAATTCCACACTATTTAAAACATTTTTTTTACACTTTTCGCCATAGGTGGTATTAAAATGTCACTGGACTTCAGTTAAAATCAATAAAGTAATAGTTATTTTATTCACTACCTTAGGGAGATTACACAGCTTTGCTCAGAGGCCTACAGATAACATGATGTGGGATTTGAACCAATGAACTTCTGGTCACAACTTTGCTTCTCTAACTTCTGGGTGTTTCCACATCATGTACAGTTCTGAGTACTGCATTCATACTGGAAATATTAAGAAAATGCTTTTTGAAAATGACATTCATGCACTCATATGGAGGTTAAAGTGTTAATTTAAAAACAATTAAAGAGTAAAAGATAGTGAAATATCAAAGTTGGGGTAAATTTTGTAATTAAAATAATCTTCAAAGAGTGTTCATTTAAAAAAAGTACCCTAAGTATGACTTTTTGCTCATTATGTAAGTATTTTTACAACGTAAATACTCTCACTTCAAATATGCAGTTATGAGCACAGTGCGTGTGCTCACAGTTTTTCATATTTTTCCGTTTTTTTGAAGTTCAGATGAACTAAGTAGAAAGTTGTGTATTGCCAAAACAAAGGAATTCCAAAAGTGACAAGAATCAGTCACTTGCATGATCAAGGGTTAACTTGTGAAAAGCCAACTTGCTGTTACTGGCCTTGTACTATTTATATTTCTTAATATTGTGTGAGGCGCTCGTGTGTTTTCCTCCTCTGAAGCAGATGCAGTGGGAGATTGTGTGCGTTTCCGCCAACAGTTTTCATTTTCATGCATCTTTAAGCTGATAAGCATCATATAAAAGCGAGCGGGTCCACAGTTGGCTCTCAAAGGAGATTTGTATATGTGTTGCTCCAGGTCTTCATAAACTGAACTTACCAGCTTCTGCAAATACATATCTGATGGATAGACATGAAAGTGGTGTTTATTTCCCCCACATCCAGCAAAACAAACATATTTTCCCTAAATCTATAAAACACTACAATGTTTTATTTTCTTTATTCAGACAAAAATACTTCTTTGCTTTTGCTTTCAGTGAGATGCTTGATTAAGTAGAGATTATTTGAACATACATTCAGCATAAATATACGTAGGTTTGAATTAGCGACATTAGGCATAATTGGAAATAATAGTAATCAAACGGATGTTTGTCTCTTGAGGTGTATAGAATATTTAATTGAAAATGGCTGAAACTTGGTTTTGAAGTTAAATAAAAGTATTTTCTTCTGCTGGTTTATTTTCTACCAAAAACATAGTATAAAATAGCAATATTTTGACATGAGAATCAATCCAAGAATGCTGGTATATGAAGTATAGAAATGAAGGTTTTGATCGGCTCGTCTTTGGTTTGAGGCAAATTTGCACCGACAGGTGTTAAAGTGAGGGTATTTCTTCACTGGTGGATCAATAAGCATGACGGCGGTACTGATACCCAGCAGCTTCGTCGCAAAGAGCGGCTTGCTAATCCAGTTAATGTGGGAGAAACTTGCAAACCGAAGCTACCAATTACTCCCGGACAACTTGAGGACCCATTTTATTATTCCCCTGGCACAACTTTGGGTCCTGGCCCAGTTTTTCGAAGAAAAAAACAACACTGCATGCAATCTGCCTGCAATCTGCTTTCGTCCATAACGATGGCCGCCTAATTGACGCCCCCTCTCTGTGTCCACTCTGCCCCTCTCTCGCCTCCCCAAAGGTTCCTCCTGGAGTTTAACTTCTGCGGCTTCTGGCACACGGACCATTTCGCTGACGGTGAGCTCCCACTGTAAAATGATGATGATAATAATTCAAAAATCTCTTATCTTACCCACCTTTATAACAAGTGTGCTTCAGTTTATGGAAGTCACGTAGTTTGTGAATCATCACAACCCCCAGGGGGAGAGCTTTCAAACCAATACCCAGATGTCTGGAGAAATAACGCTCAGCCTCAACGTTTCTAATTAAAGGCTTTGACACACAATCAGACGACAGTATTGACCAGCTTGTATGTTGTTGCTCCCTGCGCTTGTTTCCTGTTGCATCTGGCATTGATCATCACTCCGGAGGCCGTTATGGAATAACGTCTCTGTGTCCTCTCATTTCTCCACCTCTCATCTGCCCATCAATCACACCTACACCCCCTCTCATTACTTCACCTATCATCATCATCATCATCATCATCATCATCATCATCATCATCATCATGATCATCATCATCATTCAGCCAAGCCTGCTTATAGTGGATGTGAGTATATATACTGGAGGGCTTTTGTGGGTTTTCCTCTTTTTCTATTGCGGTTAGATTTGGTCGGCTGTATTTTGATTTCCAAAAACGAAGATGCCTACCCCAGCCTCTGAATAATTCAATGATACTCCAAATCCAAATGTCAAAGTTTGTCTCCTCTGTGTGCACAGAAAATTGAGTTATCTATCAAATATTCTACACAGATTTGTGCTTTATTGTGCCCAAAGTAATTCCTCTTCAACAATCAGTGTTACTGGAATGATTTAATAATGCTTCTGTCTAAAGTCTAAACTAAGCAATGGCCTCTGTTGAGATCTTACTGGGTGAAAAAGATTTGTTTGTGAAGGTAAATCATAATTTTTATTTTTATTTTTCCTTCACTTCCTCTGAAGCAGCATTGTGCTTTGGCATTTTGTGAGCAGATTAGAAGCGCCGCTGCTCAGTCGACTGCTCCCTGTGTGAGTGGCAGCTTCTTGTGGATCGTGTCACGAGTGACGCCACACAATTTAAATACGTGTTTAGTTGTCCTTTGGAAATTTTTTACCCGGAGAGGACTTGAAAACGAGGACGAGGATGATCATTTTAACAGTTGCAAAAATGAAATGTTGAATTCGGTTTCACGCCATAGTAACAAAGTATTTACACTTGATATCAACCATCATGTGAAACTGATAATATATAGGTTTTGGAAATTGGCTCAGGGTTGCCCATGTCTGGTCTATGTATTATATCGGGTTACATAAGTTGCTTTCAGTGAGAAAAAAGTGGTGAATCCTTCAAAACATAGTGGGACTAATCTAATCTAGTTTTGTTTTTATTTTTTAGATTGAAAAACAGGACTCACGCAGTGATATATTATTATACTGCTCGTTGTTTGCTTGTTCGTCAAGTTTCAAATGCTCCTTCACTCAAACTCGTTTATATTTCCCACCTTCAAATGTGACCCTTCTCTCTCTCTCTCTCTCTCTCTCTCTCTCTCTCTCTCTCTCTCTCTCTCCCTCTCTCCCTCCAACAGCCTCGGCTCATAAGAAGAAAGGGGACATCCTGCAGCCATGTGACACCGAGTACCCCAGCTTCGTTTATGAGCCGTCAGTCAAAGAGACCAACAGCATTATTAAGTGTGGACGATGCAAGAAGTGAGTAGGCACAAAAATAGCAGCGCAGCGTTCTCTAAGCCCCCGAACAGCCATATTAAAATGTCCCTCCAAAACCCATTTCCGACAGACCGAGACCAGTGCGTGTTTTTTACTCGTAGTATCAGAACAAGTAAGTAGATCAGCATGTGTGCGGTTATGGAAAATACTGAGAATCACGACTGAAAACTGAGAGAGCAAACAGGGAGAGGGAGTGACAAAAACAAAGATGGGAAAACAGTGGGAGACAAACAGAAAGGGTGGGAGAGAGGAGAGAGAGCGGAGGCTGCTCACAGGTTGGGCGTGAGCACCCTCGTGTGGACGAGGCCGGTACAACACCACACAACGCAACCGTCGCAGACAACCTTGTATGTTTTTCATCCATTGTTTGGTTTTCCTTCTGTGTCAGGATGTTTGTGGTGCAGCAGATACCAGAGAGCAACCTCTTGTTGCTGGTGGCGCAGGCGGACTGCGACTGCTCCAGACAGTACGGACCCATCACGATGGCGCCCCAGGAGGTCAAATATATCCTTTTACGCCTGTATTCATGGGATAAGAAAGGACGTCTGCATACTTTGACGTTCACACCTCAGAATTCATAGCTTTACACATATAGACACACATACATGGAAATTTGTAAAGAGGAGGGCTTTCAGCAGCAAAAAGCAGAGGATGAAATAAAAGAAGATAAGCGGTGAATACAAATAGAAGAATTTCAGTAATTATTAATTTGCCAGTGAATTTTGGTGGACGGACATTTGTAAACGTTTTAAGACTATTGCGACAAAAAGGAGACACGTAAATACTTTGATAGAAAACTGTATAAAACTGCTTTATAGAGTTTTTATAGGTTAAAGAGACAGTTTACTGAGACGTGGAGGGCGGAATGGACGAAAGGCTCTGTCCTCACAGAGACACTGCTTGTTCCTGCTTTCGGCTGCTTTTTTTTTTTTTTTTAACAAAAAGAGTTAACTGTTGGTGAAACATTGACTAATTTTATTAAAACACAGATTTCTGTCACTGGATCTCTTGTGAAGTGTAATGGAGACTCATAAAAATCACAACCTGTGCTTCAGGTGTGACGACAGTCACAAGCTATTTCTAATGCTTTACCAGTTTCATTAAAAGAGGACGATGCGGTTTAAAGCTGTGACGGGGAATCATCCTAACACACTTCTTCTTGTGGCGGCATATCTATGTGCTTGATTGACCAGTGAGCCTGTGTCACACCCCTTCGCTTTCTCCTTGACCCTCCTGCACATAATGCCTCCGTGAAATGTGACCGAATGAGGTCCCAGAAAATTCGCCGACGCCCTGAGTCGTGTCACGCTTACCACCCACAGGTGAGGCTCCTGCCACACCTCAGAATATATCCTCATGCAGAGAGATGAAAGACAAATATCCTCCAGTGTGTCTCCCTGCACGAAGCATCTCAATGTAAATCACCTAAAAGTGAAGCGTTTCTCTGTTTCGTCCCTTCAGGAGAACGCCAACGACTGTGGAGGAGCCTCTTTTGTGTCCCTCTCCGCCTCCCTCTTCTTCGCCTGCCTCTCCTTCGTCGCTCTTGTTTCCTGATGACGGACGGAGAATAGGACAAACTCTTGCCGCTTCACACCTTCTCACACAAAAGATGGTGTTCAGGGAGAAAGAATTCAAAGGTTCTGTGTGCACTTTTTCACCTCGAGTGGATTTCTTTTTTCTTCTTTTGAAAGAAAAACTTGGCATTTTGCTCACGGCGGCAACAAACCTCGTCTCTGTTGAAGGACTTTGGATGCTTTTATGAGCAACTTCTGGGACTTACTTACATCTGAAGCGAAAAACTGAAAAGTTAATGGTCTGTTGTTGCCATGGATACTCTTCAATTAGTTATTTTCTGAGGCACCACTTCACATCTCAGCATGAAAAGGGACGAGAGAGAGAGAGAGAGAGAGAGAGAGAGAGAGAGAGAGAGAGAGAGAGAGAAGGCGAGCGGAGATCATGAGTCACAAGGTGCAACAGGAGAAAATGTCATATTCACCATATCCCAATAAGACAAATGCATTATTACATATGTTATATATTATATATAATATGTCTCTGCAAGCACGCACACACCCAGTACAGAAATACACACAATGCTTCATCATCCACTACTGTACTATTTCTACAGACTGTTATTATTTGCTAATAATAAAGCATGTAAAGGAAAATGTTGGTCTATTTAGGCTGGATAAAGATAAAGACTCTGTGTTAAAGACAGAGTTATCCAGACCGGAGTTGACAGCTTTACACTTTTCTGAATCATTACATCTCAAACATTTTTTGGATTCTGTGACATTTTGTTCTATGTTTGTTTGCCTTTTTGTCTTCATCGGCTGTGTCTTTCTGTGTATTTGTACATATTGCTTATTTGTTGGGAAACCTGGAATGACTTTGCAGATGCAATGCTTCGTTGTAAAAAAAAAAAAAAGAATGGAGTTATACATATACATTTATAAGAGATGGTTTGAGCAGATATCTTACATTAAATATGTTTATATTTCTGGATTAAATCTGAATTTGCACGTGTTTATCGCAAAGGATTATCTACACGTTCACCAGAACTATAGGAAGCTATATTTTTAAACTTTTTTTTTTTTAATGCCAGGAGTCATGCGGTATGTGTCACGTTCCAATATTATTAATACAAAGTCGAACAGAAATAACAAAGCAAGTAAGGAACTTGCATTGTCTTAAATTTGGAAACTATAATTTCATGTGAATATGAATCTCAGTGTAAATTAACTTTGTAAATTTACCTGGGTATTTTTGTATACTATACATTTCTTGTGTGTTATATTTTTTCAACTCAGCGTTTGGCTTTTTGACTGTTCTTCCCTTTTTCAATAGTTTTTTTTTCTTCATAATTTTACAATGCTTGTCTTTAAACTGGGGCGATAAAATTGCCTATCTGACTCTGATGCGGTGTGTGTGTGTGTGTGTGTGTGTGTGTGTGTGTGTGTGTGTGTGTGTGTGTGTGTGTGTGTGTGTGTGTGTGTGTGTGTGTGTGTGTGTGTGTGTGTGTGTGTGTGTGCGTGTGTGTGTGTGTGTGCGTGCACACATCATAACCTCATGTTCTATGAAAAGTAATTTTATTTCACCTGTTCCAATCTTTGTTTGTCTTTTCCGCTTCACTCATTGTATATTTTACTCTGACCACGATGATTTGTACCAAGTAAATAAATCTTCCTCTTGTTTTTTTGTACTTTATTTGCTGTAAGCTTGAATTAATACTATTTTGTTGGCCGGGTGATGACGGAATTGAATATGCTGAGTACTTTCACACCAAAAACCTGTCAAGTGACGAGACAGAGTCACAAAGATAACCCTAAAATACATAAATGTACTTCATCTGAAGCTCCAATCCTGTGAGTGAAGGCAATATAAAGACACCAATTTACCTCAAACTTGTGTTTTTTGCCGAGGGAGGAAACAGGAATACTCCCCACAGAACTGCCATACCAGATTCAAACCGGGGATATTCTTGCTGTGACACGAGGAATAACCGCAGAGCTTAACAACGGTGAAGAATTCGTGTACCTGTCATGGAGTTTGCATGTTTCTTTTTCCATTTTTCACGGAATTCCCCGTAGATGTGTGTGTGTGTGTGTGTTTGGTCGTCTGTCTCTGTGTTTAATTCATCATGGCTAAGTTACACCCTGCTTCTGCTCAATGGCAAATTGGAGCTTTTCTGTGACTTCCTCATGTAGAATAGTTGGATGTTTTTCTGTGAAAGTGCCTTGAGATGCTCAGTTGTTATTGGTGCTGTATAAATAAAATGTATTTTAAATTGATTTGACTTCAGCGCCGGACACAGAAGTTAAATTGGCTAAAATGTCTTGAAACTAATGCAAATTTATTCTAAAGAGATCAGTCGAGCAAACTATATGTAGCCCCTGTAAGAATCTGAGGAAATTAATAAAAATAAAAGACGACAAATTCCAAAAGTACTCTTAATGTTGGACGTTTGTCTTTTTTTTTTCAATCATTTTCAAGCTCAAAGGAGTTTCAAGCACTATAAACCTTCACATGCAGGGGGAGAACATGCAAACTGCCTTTATTGGAAGCTGGCATGGCTGCCGTATGGAGAGACAAGAGAAGACCACCCCAGCGCCCGGCGGCCCCCCAGACCTGGGAAGGCCCCAGCAAGCAACGCCCAACTCAGAAAGCACCAGAGGGAGAATACCCTGATCCACAAGAGAAGAATAAGGGCCCCAGGCCCGGACGCAAGCCGCCAAGCCGAGACCAGACGGAGCAGGGCCCCTGGGACAAGTGGGCGACCCCAACCCGGGCAGCGAAAGCCCCCCATCACCACCACCCCCCAACCCGGCGGAGCAGAGAAGGCCCAGCCGGGTCGGTTGGAGGACAGCCCGGGCGTTCTACCGCTGCCAAGAGGCAGAACGCCGAAGGCCGGCTATACCCCGTTATTGTCAAGTATAAAAACATACCTAACTGTCCATGTGTGCCAAAATAACTTAATGAAATATTTTTTTCATTAATTTCTTCTTGATTTGGAATCAAACAAACACAAAAGTGATGTAATTCAGACTTAATTTGCCAAAGAGAATAAACACAAGTATCCATTGATTTAATTATTCTCTTGAATCCTGTTGAGTGTGTTTTTGAGAATTCACAATAAGACAAAATTGGCATTCATGTATTCAACGAACTCCTTTTAACCCAATTAAATATAGTGATGAGTTAACCATTAAACCACCTGGTTGGTTGGGATTTTTAGAATTTGTGTGAATAATTACAAAACATGATGCTTCTGGTTTAACTTCTTAATTATTAACATAAACACTGGTGTGCTGAATATAAATGTGTTTAAATGTACCAAGTAGAAATGGACCATTGAAGTGTGTACTCTTCTCTGTACCACATCCTCCAAGGAACGGGCCAGTGTCTTAATGGCTTAAAAGTTTCATCCTTTAAATATTTTGATATGTGTTCGAGGATTAAAAGTGGCACAAATATAAAGGGTTCTGCATTCAAATCAATAACACATATTGCCCAGTAAGGTTTTAAAAAATTATGTCCAGTGTGTTAATCAGGTGCTGCCGTGAGTTCAATCTGCCACTAGAGGGCAGTCACCGCCTCGGTGCGTTTCATTGTTTGCGCCTCGTTGTGGCGCTGCACCGCCGGGCGGAGACAGTGGCCGGTCAGAGGAAAATGGCGGACGGTGTGGATCACATAGATATCTACGCCGACGTAGAGGAGGAATTCAACCAGGTACCTTATCTGATTTCACCACACTTCGCCCACCTCCGGAATTATTTGCGAATATGGAAAAAAATCAGTTTTATTGATGTTGCAGCGGGTCAGAGGAGTTTTCTGTTGGGTAAACATCGCTTCATGAGTACGGGCCTCCTCCACCGCCATGCTGCAAGCCTGCAGCCTCCGCTGCTACCTGCTCCGCATATCTATCACGGCCTCACTTCTTTGCAGGGATTTAGAATCGGCATTCGACACGGATTCGTGTGCTTAGTGCTTATTTGTATGATGTAAAAGGGTGGGGTTTTTTTTATTGCCCGGCGCAGGTTTGAGGCCTCGCCGTAGCCGCCTGTGGCGGGAGAGCGAAACAAACAAACGCAGCTGTGGGAGCTCGCTGCTCCGTGCTAACCTGTCCGGACACCCGATGAGCATTATAGTTACAAAGTGACTTAGTCTACGAGCTTACAGAAGGAAACTGTGCGCTTAGTTCACGTTTTTCAAACAGACGTGGTCTGTATCGTGTGTTTGTGAAGAGAAGCGAGTTGTTAATTTATTGTGTTTTGCTAGCTGTAACATTAGCATTTAGCATTGATGTCTTCCTACACACACACACACACACACACACACACACACACACACACACACACACACACACACACACACACACCCCTTTTGTCAACTTTCTACAAGCACAATATTGTTGAGAAAAAACCTACTAAATCTCTGTTCAACCATTGTTAAGACACATCCAGCTGCTTATGAAATAGTTATGGTGTGTGTGTAGTTTTTTTATTTATTTCTTTGACAGGGATTGTTGGACTGTTTAAATTTGGCTTTAATAAAGCTTTTTTTATTTGGTCTGAAGTTTACAGTGTGAGGGAAGACTCGCAATCCGACAGCAAAACATTTGCTAATGTGTCAGAAGACTTTTAAGTTGTTTATATCTAAGTTTCTTCGTATACAACAGTTAAGTATCATTCCAAAGGAGGTGGTCCTTTAGTGTGAAGACCATTGATTCCCAGTATTTATGTTCCTCACAGCAGCTTCCTGTTTTCATAACTTTCTTCACCAATGTTAGTGAACTAAAATCATTACGTGTCTCATAACACACCTTTGGCTTTTTCCCCATCTGAAAGCATCTTCGTTTACCAATCAATGCAAATGAGAGTTTGTCTTTACAGTTTATAAAAATGTACTTTCAAAAGATCAAGTTCAGAGAAGTCATTGGATCCAAGTGAGGGAAACGTCTAGATAGATCCTGTGAGCAAACTCTGCAAGTATATTTAAGAACATGCCAAGTTGCAACATTTTTGGTCCTTTACTTTGGTAAAATATCTTAGCAATCTTATAACTAGAGAATGGCCCAAACTCTCACTTATTAAACTTTGTTCCCAAGACCGTCAAATGTTGATGAGTGGAGCTTCTTTGCATGACGTGATTTGACGCGGTAAAACCTGCTCCACCAGCAATATGATTATATTCAAGTCCCCATTGTTCTCTGGAATGTGTTTTATTCATTTGAAGTGATTTTTCACAAGCACAGTGAGTGACATACTCAATCTGCAGTGTATGAAAATAATGTAAAGGGCATGGTTTTTGACGGTCAAATGTCCTGCGTGATGCTTTCTCTCTGTGAAAATGAGATGTCATAACAGGTGATGTGAATGTATGCCTTTAAAGCTGAAGAAGAAATAAAAAATTACAGCCAGAATTTTGAAAATTAATTTGTTCAAGTATTGTTTAATCACTGCCGATGTTGGGACTGTTTGCTGGTTGTGCGTGTGGATTAACAGAGCGCTGTTATATTTTCACAACAGGAAGCCGACTATCCCGTTCATGAGCAGATCGACCTGTACGATGATGTAATATCGCCGTCAGCTAACAATGGCGATGCTCCAGAAGACCGTGACTACCTGGATGCTCTTCCTGCACCAGGTGGCTCAGAAGGGGGGAAAAGTGCCCCACCTAACGTGGTGTACACATACACAGGCAAAAGAATTGCCCTGTACATAGGAAACCTTACATGGGTGAGTGTCACAATCATTTTTATGCCATTATGAATGAAGATTTAACTTGTCAGCTATGAAGGACTGAATTTATATCCATACTGATGATTCACTCCTTTGCAGTGGACAACAGATGAGGACTTGACGGAGGCCATCCGCTCTGTAGGCATCACAGACGTTTTGGAGATTAAGTTTTTTGAAAACAGAGCCAATGGCCAGTCAAAAGGGTGAGTTCTTTGTGTGTGACGATTTTGCCATTGACGGTAGAGAGTTGGATCAATTGCATGAGGATTTATTTGTGCCTTTATTTCTATAATGGTTTTATTGCAACTGTAGTTAAGTATTCTTCTTTAGAAAGTGACTCTTTATTCGAATCTGATGCTATTTTACTCAGACATCCAGAATTACATTTCTCTCCTGTGGTTGTCAATGAAAGATTTTTTTTAATTTTATTTTTTTGCTCACATTTAATCATATTTCTGTTCTGCGTGTGTTTTCCAGGTTTGCCCTGGTGTGTGTCGGCTCTGAAGGGTCCTCCAGAAAGTTAATGGAGCTGCTTTCAAAGAGAGAGCTCCACGGTCAGAATCCCATCGTCACACCATGCAATAAACAGTCGCTCAGCCAGTTTGAGATGCAGTCACGCAAAAGTAAGTCTAACAAGTGCAAGTGGTATCTGCATTTAATCAATACGACAGACTTATTAATGAGCGTCTGCGTCTGCTTTTCCTCCTGGCAGGCACTCAGTCGGGCCAGATGTCGGGGGAAGGTAAAGCCGGACCACCCGGTGCTGGTCCGCGAGGCAGTTTTCCCATGGGCGGCCGAGGCAGGGGCAGGTTCCCCGGACCACCTGGCCCTGGGGGGGACCGTTTCCCAGGACCTGTCGGGCCTGGAGGTCCACCACCACACTTTCCTGGTTAGTTTGGTTACCAGTAATCAGTCTTCTTCTTGGGTGGAGAAACTTTTTAATTTAATTGTTAATTAAGAAACTGGAGGTAATTTCAGTTGTTAATGTTAGAAGTTAAAAGTTTTAGCTGTTTAATAAATGTTTATTCATGGTGATGAATTTTATATGCATATGCAACCTTAGTTATGTTTTTTTGGTTTTTTTTTTTGATTCATTTATGCAGTTCAAACTCTGACCTCACTATGACATGTAAACTGTAATGTGTGTAGATCTGTCATAGCCGGCCGTGGTCATGCTCTATCACTTCTCAGGTTTATGGGTCAGTGGAAGGTTGCTTTATATTTTCAGCATTGTCATCCATGGTTTTTTTTAGTTTTTTTTGATGCAGCATATTGAAATAACCATCACAGTGTGATCAATGCCTTGAAAAAGGGAAATTGGTGAAATTTTAAATCCTGCTTTATGTCTGGTGTTGCTGCTCAGCTGGCAAAGTCCAGACGTTGCTGCTACTAACACTTTGCATGGAATCAAGTCTACTCTGTTGTTTGCATTTTTTTTATTTTTTTTGTGGTTTATTTGTTTCTTGACGGGCTTCTTAGTATTTACATTCCCCCTAGCAGAGCTATATATCTTTGCATGTTCCCTCGTCCATTTGGTTTGTTCTTGGCCCATCTTCTCCGCCTGTTGAAAAACGTTTTTCTTTCTGCGAGTTTCTGCGAGCTGACATTTTCCAACACCATTCCCTGACATGCATTCTGCTTAAAGCTTTACTTGGCAACAAACCCACCTCAATCTCTGCTAATCTTGGATTGGCTGCATTGCGTAAGCAGTCGAAGAGAATGGATTTGCGAACTGTTCTCTTCTTTTTTTTTTTCCTTCCACCCACTCCATTTAAATGTTCTTGCCCTTCATGCCACTTTTCTTTTTTTTTTTTCTTTTCTTCCCATTTCTATATCTTCTTTTGCTTAGTGGCTGGTGCCGGTGCTGCTGGGCTGTGACAGGCCTTCACATGAGACGGAAGTTTTCTGAAGGGAAGACTTATGATTGGTTTGCTTTCTTCCCCATTAGGCTCGGGGATGAGACCAGATCTGGTTAGGCACCAAGATGGCCCACTGATGGATATGGGTTTCAGTCCCTTCCCGCCCGGGGGCAGGAACGGGAGCTGGCGTGGCAGAGGTGAAACACCTCGATTGATCTAATTGTTATGATCGATTGCCTTTTTATGATAAACCCTCGGCTGTGGATTGATAGGAGTTTTCATTGAAACTGTCCTGCAGACAGTTGGAAGTTTCCCCGAGTTCCCTGAACACTGTCTCCATCTCATTGTGGCCCCACACAAGGCCTGGAAAGGGAATTCAATTTATGTTTAATGTTTGTCATTTAAAGTGTTTAAATACCTATATATTTTTTTTCCCCAAATATAAATGTTTTAAAATCAGATTTTCATGACTATCCCCAAATCAGCTTAATGGTCCCCATTTTCTTCTTCACTTGAAAGAATTTATTTATTTTTTATTTTTTTTCCATGTCCTCTTCAGGAGAAACTATCAGCAGAAAGGCATTTTCGTTAAATGCTGAAAAAGCCAAAAGGCCTGGAATTTTAACAAAGCTGTCGGAGCATTTTTCTCTGAGAGCGTTATCTCCTCATCTTTTCTGTTGCCTTTCATTTTTAGCATTGCGTTGTGGCCTGTTTCCATGTGTTGCTCTGTGTAGCTATGGCTTGCCGTCATGTATCTGTGTCATTGTCCTCGCTTTGACCCGTTTCAATCAATACATCAAAGCCTCTATGTATGAAGGATACATGGAAAACACTGGCTACGTGACACTAAAACCAGAGCCACAGTTCGGCCACATTCAAATGTTTGTACCGTTTCAGTGACAAAATGTTGTCAATGTTTTCACTGAGATTTTCATTTCTCCCATCGTATCCAGCAAAGCCTGGAGAGTGCCTCGTATGCTGGTGGAGAAGTCTGAGTGACTTGGTTTATGTACTTCTTTTGTCCCCTGTGTGTTTTTGCAGGTGGTTTGCAGGGTCCTCCACGCCCCCCTCCCGGACCTCCTGGCCCCCCAGGCCCTCCGGGTCCTCCACCTCCTGGTCAGGGCCTCCCCCCTCCCTTAGCTGGTCCTCCCAATCGTGGCGACAGGCCGCCTCCCCCTGTCCTCTTCCCCGGTCAGTTTGGCCAGCCACCATTGGGACCTCTCCCCCCGGGGCCCCCGCCTCCAGGGTATGGCCCTCCTCCAGGCCCCCCGCCTCCACAGCAGGGCCCCCCACCTCCAGGACCCTTTCCCCCACGTCCCCCGGGCCCTATTGGTCCTCCAATGGGTTTGGCTCCTCCTCCACACATGCCAGGGCCTCCACCAGGCGGCCCCCCACCTGCCCCTCATGTAAACCCTGCTTTCTTCCCCCCACCTGGCAACAACAGCATGCCCCCCAACGACAGCCGAGGACCCCCAGGACCAAACGACCCATACGGACGCCCACCACCATATGAGAGGGACTACGGGCCTGGAGGACGGTAAGAATAAAGTGCTCAGTGTGTCCATCTGCACACCCGAGATTCAAATTTAAGAGGCTTTTGAATGTAGACTTAATAACAGGTGTTTGGCATAGCTAACACATTAACGTATTAAATCTCGTGATCTAGGGAGATGGAGGCGTCGCGGACCCCTCTGAATGAGGCCGAGTTTGAGGAGATCATGAACAGAAACAGAGCCATCTCCTCCAGTGCCATATCTCGGGCGGTTTCTGACGCCAGTGCAGGTAACGCCGACTGTGATCAAAAGACGATAAAGAATTGTTTAAATTTTACGAACATTTCTCCAACCTTGTTCTCTCCTCCTCTCTTCAGCCGACTATGGCAGTGCGATAGAGACTTTAGTGACCGCCATCAGTCTGATTAAGCAGTCCAAAGTGTCTGCGGACGACCGCTGTAAAGTCCTCATCAGCTCCCTGCAGGATTGCCTTCATGGCATCGAGTCAAAAAGCTACGGCTCTGCTTCCAGGTACGTTGAATACATAAGAGCTGCCAGATGCATCACAAATGTATCGCCATGGCGACAACAATTGCATTATAGTCAAAGTGATCAATTGGACGGAGCCCAACTGTCCTAGATTGTGTCATATTTCACTTTATACGTGGTGGCAACAGGGCAGAAGTCCGACACACCAGGTTCGCTAGATTCAAAACTATTTTGCTTGTATCTTATCTCTTAGTTTTCCCTCTCAGGTTTGTCATTTGAAAAACTTTGACACAAACAATTTTGCTTCTTCGTTCCTGCTAGGCGAGAACGCTCCAGGGAACGCGACCAAAGCCGCTCGCGGGAAAAGAGCCGGCGACACAAGTCCCGCAGCCGCGACAGGCATGAGGACTACTACAGAGAACGCAGCCGGGAGCGGGACCGCCACCGCGAGCGGGACCGTGACCGAGACCGGGAGAGAGAGAGGGAACGAGAGTACCGACACCGCTAGAGGAGACAGCAGGTATGTTCAACTACAGTGTTGTCTTTATTCTCCATTTCTTTTGAGGTCAGGACTGGGCCAGACGGGTAACGACAGAAGAAAGCACCGGTAAAGAGATTTGAAGTCCTCATTTTCTCTCTTTCGTCTGTGCGGAAGGCCTTTAGTTAATCCAGCCAAACTGAGATAAAATCATTTTGTCTCATTATTAGCTTTTAATCAGTCGATAATCATTAAAGTAATAATGGTGCTGCAGGTAAGTAGCAGGTGAGTAAACGCGTTTCAACAAATCAATATCGCATCTCTCAGATCTCCATTGTGTATATTGTATAAAAATGTACAAATGTTTTTTGTAAAAATTGTACCAACTGTAGTTCTCATTGAGAAAATGCTGACAGTCACTAAAAATGAACTTTGTGGATTCATTTGTTAGTCTTGTGGTCAACAAATTTTAGAAGCTGGTAAATTACAAAGTTTCATTGATCTTTGTATATTCATAATCTTGAATTGCATAATAAATTCTCAAACCGTGCCTACGTGTGCATGAGCAGAACAAAACACAAATCCGATGCATGCACAATTCTGTCTGTATGTGTGGAGATTATGCAGTGTATATGTGCCTGTAAAACCCACATGTATTACTCGATTATCTACTATTTCTAAAGTTGTCTTGTATGTAAATGTAATTGTTAGGATTTTACCAGCAGCTGTAGCCACTGCATCACATTTTGAGTATTTTTCTAGCGTTGTCAAAATCGAGCTTTCAATTTCCATTTCATGACGTGCCTTTACATCCTAATGTGTCTGTGTGTTTGTCAGTGTACTTGTACTGATAGCCCCTGCAGTTATTCATAGCATTTACTGTTGAGTCATTCTTGCAGTATTTAGCCGAAACTCAGTATTTAATAAGGTCTGTCTGTTCGGGTTGGCTTGTACTTGTTCTAGAACAAAATCTGCTATGCTGAACTTGTCAATAGCAAAGCAGTCTATACTTTTCAAATGTTCCATTCACAGTAAAATATTTGTCATTTAATGCTTTAAAAGAGGTAAACAGTAATTCACAAGCAATTATCTATTATGATGTTATACTTTTGGACATTGTGATTGTGCCTTATCTGCATGTGACTATTATCACCTGATATTGTACTGTACATGTCTTTTTTTAAAGCGCTGCTTTGAATTATTGCACCTCAGTTAAGACTTTGAGGTGATGTAAAAAAAAAATAAACATGCCAATGTCCCTTTTTTAAATATTGTTCAGAGACATAGCTGTTAGTGCCGGTGCCACCGGTGATTACAATGATGAGGCAAAGTTTCAGGAGAAAAAGTTGATCGATGTGTGGCCTTGAAACGGTTTGTAACATGCTTGTAATCAGAATTTGTTTGCATGGTTTATCAGTGCATAATAAAATGAAACATCCTTCATGTGTAATTATGAACAGAAACAGACGGGTGAGCACCTGGTTTCTAAAAGAGGAAAGTTTACTGAGCCTGCAGAGCCACATTTGTGTTCACTTTCAATAACAATTACAGCTCATCGCTACTCCAAACTCACTTTACAGTTTGCAGCAAACACTGGCAGTGAATGAAGCTTTGTCTGCATTTTAGTACTTTTATAATGGCCTGACACCAGAATAATCACAGTGCTGGTAGTGATATTTCTATTGATTCCAACATAAATTCTAACCAAACATTTCACAGCTGTATATATATTCACATGTGCAACCATTGAATTGGACTATTGTCTCTGTCTTGGTATGTACACGGGAGTTTAACCAACTCAGTTGTTGAACTCATGTAGCTTCTGAGATTATAGGTGACTGTAGGCAAACTCTGAGGTCTTCAGTATTCGGAACATTTCCGGTTGACCTACAGCCTCATAGTAAATAGCCAGCAGAGGGCTAGTGTGTCTCTGTACCCATCCAAATGTGAACTCTACTTATATTTGCAGTATTGGGTTCCCGTTTGTTGATTCAGGATCTGACATGGAGCTCGAGCACAGAACATTTTGTACGGGTCCAGCCCCACTGGTGTGAGTCTTTTCCGGCATGTGTATAAAAAAAACTCCCATTATCGGGGTGTTTCAGTCCCAGACCGTCGTGAGACGGGTTAGTTTTACCGTACTGACGTGTTGTTGCAATAGTCATTTTTAAAAGGATCAAAAGTAATCGCCACGTTATTGTGAGAGAACACAAACGACCCTTGTAAAGCTCTGCCAAGCTTAGAAACACTGAATACAGTATAATATTTGTGAAAGTGTAAGATATAACATTATGCTGTAAATGTCTACTTTGACCATATAAATGTCTGAAAGCTATGATTTCATTCTTGTCACGTAACACTGATCAACACACAGTTTGTAGCCTCAGTGAGGTGAAACATAAAACTTCAGTCTGCCATTTGAAATAATTGACTATCATGCATGATCATGCATGTGACTGACTTGTAGTACTCTGTGTTTTTCTGGCTGTTTTGGTGTTGGAACATATTATCGAAGGGTTGTAGATAGATCTATCTGAAACTTCTTGCTGCCGCATTGTATGTAACAGGTATTTGATTAATATTACACTATTATTGGTGTGTTGTTGTCAAATTCTCTGAGATATAAACTTTCAGGCTAATTTTCAGAGATTTGCTGGTGATTGTCAAGGATTCTCAGTGTTGAGGTCTGTCAAGAATCTTGTAATCCTTGTGGTGCGATGTGGCGTCACATAAGCTTGTGTAAATTTTGGGGGCTGCAGTTGAAATGATGCCTGAACAATTGTGTGTTCCCATGTTTGGTTTACAGACACAACCTTGGCAGTAACGTGTTTTTGATCGTATTCATGGAAACTTCAGCATCTCTATGCAGTTGTGCCTCACTTCAAATTTATTCTCAAACTAAAATTAACTTCCAGATCAAATATTCAAATTGTTTTTGCTCCAAACATGAAAATCTGTTTTTTCTTATTGTCTTTAGTTTGGTGGTTTTAACTCGTGGAGTTGCTGAAGCAGGAAGAATATAGCAAAACACTGTCATTTTGGTGTCTGGTGAATTATGAGAAGTGGTGTTGAGCTTTTAGCTGTTGGCGCTAGCAGAGCTGTACTTTACATACACAAAGTTTGACCTTACATCCACCGGGGATCTCTTCACAACAGATCGGATTGTTGCATATGAATGGAACTATTTGTATTTCACACATGACGTACATCTGTTGTCCAGTTGTATCAATGTTAACACATTTTGGAAGTCGGTTTTCTAAAACAGGCAATTTGTTGTATAGAGATCCCCTGTGGGCACAAGGCTGAGTAGCTTGCCTGAATACATTTGTTCTGAATTATGAGTCAAAGTACATGTGAACTGGAAATGGGCTCAATCATTATATCCCAATACGTCCATTTTCCACTGACCCATGCCTTTGCTTTTAGTTTGTTGACGTGCTTTCATTTGGAAACATTGAGAACCGAGTGCCATACATTTGCCGTGGTGGTGTGGCTCCTCTGTCATGTCCAGATATGCTTAACACTGTTTTATCTGTTCATGTTGCCACGCGAGCTTGCGCCAAAAATGATTTGTGTGTCTTGGGGATGTATGTGTGTGTGGGGGGGTCGGAGTCTCGGTCCCCTTTATCCATTTTAAAAACAAACTACTTGCTCATGTCAAACCAGGGTCAAACAGACTTCCATGTCAAGGTTAGCAGCAAGTTATTATATACGGACTTTATATAGAACTAAAACTGTCCCAAGAGCCTCTAAAAGCAACAATTACTGCATTGGTTTGAATATAAGATTATGAGATGCCCTCTTACACCAAACGTCATGCTTTATAAAGGGTTTTGCATGAAAAAATAAAATCTTGTTTTCTATTAATGTTTTGAATTTTCAAAACCAACTGGGTGATAACTGGTGTGTAACAACCAGCTTCACATCAATAGATTATATATTTCTGTGCCACCACTGAGTTGGAGTCCTGGTGAAGCGTATCGAGCCTCTTTTGGTCGTTGAATGTGAAAGTGATTTGTGGCTGAGCATAAACAAACGTGTTCCATGAACATTTTGACCCTGGTTTGACTCTGACCTGAACCGACTGATGCTCTGCTGCATATTTCAATGTTTAATATGAGCCCGAGTTTTCTATAATTACCATATCTTCATATGCCCTGCAGCTCAGACGTGGTTTTAGCCACTACACATGAAAACGTAGTGCAAAAAGCAGCACCAATGAGTTGACATGTAAAATATGGCCACTGTCAGAAATTGTGTTAATCTGCTGCAGTGCACCTTGTAACGCCCCCTTCAGCATGAACCCTGTAAGATCGCCTGTACTCACTAGACTTACCGATGTAGTGACCTGGTTGGTTTGGTCTCATTGCACTAAAGTAGAGACAAATATTTCCTCCTCTTGGCCAATAATTTTAAACTTTTGAAGTGACTCTGTGTCCAGAGTTTTGTAATTTCAGAAATGTCAGTTTTCTGTCTGCTTAATGAAAAGATGAGTGCCACTTGGTAATACGCCAACGTCTCATTGCTTCTAGTGGTAGCATTTCCACTTTTTCCAAGTTATCACATTTTTATGACTCTTAATATGTTTAAAGTCCTCGTAGTTTGATTTGCTCCAGAGCTGTTTATGTCCTTCGTGTCGTAACTTTCCAGAAAAAATGTTGTTGCTTACTTGTACTGTTTGTGAACTAATTTCTACAAAAACCTGTTTGGCACTAAAAGAGTGAAGCTGTGATTGCAAACGTTATATTTATATATATATATATATATATATATTTATATACTTTTTATAGCTTTTTACTTAAAGTCAGGATAACCTGAAGATAATGATACCTTAATCAATATAGGGTTGTTGTATTTATCCATTTCACAGGAAGAGATTAAGATAACATTACATAAATCATTGATTGAGACAACTTGTCAATGTCTTGGCTCTTTAAGTCAACTGTGTTGCTTAATTTAACTTCCTCTGAACACTCACCACTGACAAATCTGTAAAAAAAAAAAAAAAGTAAACTATATACATTTTCTGAATGCATTTCACTCGTGTGTCAACGAGAGCTACTTGTAACATGAAATATGAAATATTTTACTAAACTTCAGTGATTTAGAGGGAAGAACCTTAAATGGTTCTGCTATATTTTGATGTGCGTGTGTGTACGAATAGTTTAACTTGAGTGTTTTTAAGGACCCCATGAAACAATGTGAGATATTTGTGTAATTGTTCCAAATAGAGGAGAGTGTGTAATGACGTTTCCTTGACATTTTGATTTGTTGGTGCGTGCAGACCTGCATCACAGTGATGTGTTTATGGTATACAGAGTTATCAGACATGTAATAGGGTAAAAGGAGAAATCAAATGAAAATATTTTCCAAAAACAAATGAGTGTCACATTGGTAAATACTTGATAATAAACGATCAAGTACACCAGAGATGGAAAAGCACAAACTGTTGAGCTGTATGTGTCATGGGGTCTTTAAACAGTTGAACTTTGCATGCCATGTCTGTGTCTGTGCTACGGTTGGGGGAAACACGATAACGCCGTCACGTCGGAGAAATCTACATTTTCTTCCTCTGCATTGTCGGAGATTTTGTGAGTTTTTGCCAGACCACTCGGACTCCGGTGGTAATGAAATTTAAAGAGGTGGATAAACCTGTGACGGTGGTTTGAACCCAGCCCTGGCGTCCACTCTGTCTGTGTAGTGTTAGAGGTTTACTGGTGAGTGGGGGGAGTGTTCACACTGTTGGGCTGGCCCGAGACCAAACTCCACCCTTCGTTTTGACACCTTGCAGCTCACGAGGATCAAGGATGGATGGATGGAAGGAAAAGGAGGAGCCGCTCCCTGCCCATCCTGCATGACTGGACAGGATTGCAACCAACATGTCCTGCTCCACCCTCTCCATTTCTCCTCTCCTCTCCTTCTCCACCCATCCTTCTCTCTTGTTTGTTGTCCGCCTGACTAAGCGCAGTGGATGGACGACCCTGACCTGTGTAGGGCTCTGTTATCCAAACATCTATACTCCTGGTAACTAAAGATGAGAGAATAACTTTCCGAACACCTTTTTATTTTTATGCCGTTTTATTTGACATCAAGAAAAAGTCAGTGTGAAGCTTTTTTTTTCTTTTTTTCTTTTTCAATTTTGCAATGAAACAAAATGGCCCGCACGATCCCCCCCTCAATAGAAGACAAATGTTACATCCCATTTGTTTTTTATATCTCCTTGGCTCGCTGTGCTGTGTATATTCAGTTTAGAAATCAGTTTTTATAGGATACGTGTTGGAAGTCTTTTCCCCAGCCCCCCCACTCATTCTCATTTATTCTTTTCATGGTTAGTATGTTTGTAAATGTCTCTGCTTTTTGATTAAAGACTAGATGGTGTTGTAATAAAAATGTATACCGAGGTACACTCTGCATTTGGTGACTTCCTCCTCATGTTTGTTTCATTTATATTAAATGTATTTTTTTGGGATGACCGAATGTTTTTTTCACATTGAATTTGTCAACTTCAGGATTTTATCTTTTTTTTTTTTAAGTTCTTGTATGTTGTTGTAGTAGTACTACATTTTTTTGTTTTTTTGTTTTCTTTGTTTATTTTGGTTACCGTATGGATCGGTGGGTTCAAGGTAAGATAAATGACACGAATGTACCTTGTTAGTGACATCAGTTGAAATCCAGACCCCCAAACCCAGGGAGATGTGTGAATATGTACCGGAAATGCTTTGGACTGTTTTTGCACAGCTTCAGACCCACACCCCATTAACCAAAAAGAAAAGACGCTGCTGTTCACTATGTCAATACTCATTTGTATTTAATTGCACTGAATGATCCGCACCACAACTCTGCATACCAATTTTCTTTCTTTTTTGTGCATCTGTCATGAGTAATGTGACTCAAACCGTCGACCAAGCAGCCTTTCAAGGTAACGCTCACTTTGAGGTGGTCAAGTCACAGTAACACATTTTTGTTTTGTTTGTATTTTTACACTTACGCATGTTTGATAGTGATATTTCTTAAATTTTCATCCACTTTTGTCTGCTGTCAGGCTTCACAAGTGACATTAAATTACAGGTGAAGTCTTTAATGTTCAACATGTATAATGTTCGCTGCCATGCAACGCCCCTTTAAGCCCGAGGCCTATCCTCAACGCCGTGCATGTCTGTACAGATACTCTCAGCAGTTTTATACGTCTTTTAACTTGTCGATATTTAAAATAATGGGATTTTGAAATGGCATTACCCTTTGTTGTTTTTAGTCTTTCACATCAAAATTTAAAGAAGCATCAAGTTTTTTACTGTGGAGGTGTTTTAGTGTCAGTCCTCCCAACTTTCTCTTGCTGCTTTTTCCATTTGTACCCAAACTTATTCTGGTTAAAGAGATAAAAAAAAAATAAAAACAATGCTGAATGTAACAAAATAAGACATGACTGATCAACATTCACACTAACGGGGGTAACAAAGATGTTTAACCTCAGGCTTCTCTTAAGGCAGCAGTTTTCAACGAGCGGTGGGAGAGACCACATAATACAAGCTTTAGTACCAAAACATCGGTGTAAAACTGACACATTTCAAATTAAAATGCTCTGACAAGCATCTAAAGACTTCTGTTATCATTTCCAATTGACCCCAACAGTTAATATTGTTTTATAAGGTGAGTTTTGGCGACCCCAGCCTTTATTTACCCAGATGGCATTGGGGTGCAATGTCACTCCAGCTCTGTTCATCCTTCCACACTTTGAAAACTCCTGTCTTGAGGTATCTCCAATTCACACCTACAATGTATGTGGGGAGTTTTAATGGTGGTGTAATACCGTCTAATTTTGTTCATCTATTGTGTCGTATAAATTGTCTCCAAAGGTATTTGGTGAAGCAAAAAGCAAACGGCATCTAAATATTTGTGGCCTTGTTTATCAAGCTTCGGGAAGAGCTTTGTGGGTCAGTGTTGGATCCTATTCACCTGGAAATTGTTACGTTGTAAATTGTAATTGAGGTTTTTATGTTCAAAAACTGACCACCTGAACTGGGACCTTTCCACAACAAGTCATTACAAAATGGTTTTTAAGTGTAAACTCAACGTGGCCTTTGAAGGTTTATTCTGGCTGATTGTTCCTGTTCTCCTTGAGTGGCAGGAAGCTTTAAAAGTAAAATTTTCTCAGGTAAATCTGTCAGATTGAAAGTGCATGCGGGAGTTGTGAAGTCTGTTTTGTGCCAGCTTCTCTCCACAGCACTTGCAGGTAAGTGTTTGCAGGTCTTCGTGTGCAGCAAGTCCAGAGAGGAGTCAGCTGCATCCACCAAGACTTTACTGTGCACAAGCAGCTGGAAAGTATCTCCATTTGTATCTTCTGAAAACTAGTTGCATTATGTAATTTTTGATACTTCGCTTAGTATTGGATCCCACCCACTTGAAATCTTTTAATTGGTTAGGTTCATTGAACACAAAATTCCCTGTCCTATCGAACTAAAGAACCCAAGGGAAAATATGAACTTTCCATGAGTCTTAATTGTTCTGGGTTTTTTTTATTTTATATATAGATTTCTTAAACGTTACTCATAAGGTATGGGTACACCGTTTGATGGCTGACCATGATGTTTTGACACATTTGCTGCCAGAAGTATTAAAAAAAAAAGTTAAATAAAAGTTAAGAATGAATTTTGGGTTTGTCTTATTTTCATTGAATATGTTTGCAAGAAATTGGTGGAAATTCCAATTGTATTATGCAGAAATTCGATGTATTTTTCTTGTCACTGGTGCAATGGTAAGCGCTGTTGCCTCACAGCAAGAAAGTAGTGCTCAAATACTGCCTGGGAATTTTTGTGTGGAGCTTCTTAGGCTTTCTTTTTTTGTGTGTGCATCAGTTTCTTTTCGCAATCCAGAAAATATGCATGCGAAGTAAATTGCTCCGTGGCATGAGTGTCTGTTTGCCCTGTAATGGGGCTGGCGACCTGTCCAGGCTGTGTCCATGCCCTCGCTGGGGTTGGCTCCAGCATCTGTCAACCATTTATGTACAAAATAAAGCGAGCAAAACCTGTACAGCTGTAGAGACAGTGGAGATAGCTTGCCAATTAACTTCCAGATATTTTAATAATTACCTAAATGTGATCCAGAGGTAACAAGCCCACGTGCTCTTGTGGGAGAAAATTCAAACGCGAATGAGCTGATTTTTAAAATATTTGAAATTGTGTAGAAACGTGAATAATCAGCAGAGTTATCGGATGTTATGTTTTAGCACAATGCAAATGTGTGAAGACTTTAAATTGGTCATTGTTGTTTTAACAAACTTCGAATTGAATCGATTTAATGCCCGGTTCACAGTTTCACCCGGAACCTTTATTTCCTCCTCCTGCGTTTCCTCCGGACCAACGGACCCTTCCGGTGCTTGTTTGTTATGGCGGTTCAAAAACAGACACGTCTGTTTTATGATGATAAATGGCAGCATTAATATCTGCCTGGTGACTCCGGGGGTATCGAGAACGTACTGTAGATTACTACAGAATAACTTTAGCTTCGCCTGCGCTGTACTATGTTTAAAAAGATGACTGAATTTGGTCCAGATTCCGGCGGACGCGTTAAGGTAACGGAACGTCACAATAGAAAATATTGTATTAACCCCGGAGTGAAATTCTCTGAATGTAAACGTGTTTATGATGTTTGGACACCATATAAGACATCCTGCAATGGTATTAATAGCCGTCTAGGGATGTCTCATCAGAGACGTAGATTCAGAGAACGTGTGTGTAGTCGTTTGTGTCGTTGCTGTAACAAGCTAAACATTTCCTTTCATTGCCTCTTGTGTTTGTTGTGTGCAGGGAGTTACTATTGTGAAGCCCATCGTGTTTGGAAATGTTGCCCGATACTTCGGGAAGAAGAGGGAGGAGGATGGACACACGCATCAATGGTCTGTTTATGTGAAGCCATACAGAAATGAGGTATGGTATTTAAACTTCAGCTGGATTTCTTTTAATTGAATTTATATGTGAATTGTTATTGTTTGTTTGTTTTTGTTTTTCTCTCCAGGATATGTCTGCATATGTGAAGAAGATCCAGTTCAAGCTACATGAAAGCTACGGTAACCCCCTGAGAGGTGAGTTTACTGTTTTGGATGTTTAATATTCAATCAGTAAATTTGACATGTATTTAGGACTGCGACCATTCAAAGCTCGTGACTGCAACTAACTTTCCGATATGTTTTTAAAATGATCGCCATTGCCTGTCAAGTTGATAATCTGAGAATTTTGGAAATGGGGTATAGGGGCTGTGTTTGGCCCACAGCCGAGTGCTCCTATATCTGCCTGAAATTGTTCTTTGAAGATTTCACTGTGATATAATGTGAGGCAAACGCATATCTGGATTAAATTATCTGTGTTTAAATAGTGCACACATGAGAATTTTTTTCAGAATAAAATACACAACACAGGAAAGGCTTGTCTTGTGCATGGTGTTATCTAGGGTTTCCTCTACTTGTTGACCTGCATAATTTGTTTTTTTGATCACAAAAAACTAAATTGTGTCATTGTTTGTTTGTTTTTCTTCCAGTGGTTACCAAGCCTCCATATGAGATTACGGAGACGGGCTGGGGAGAATTTGAGATAACCATCAAGATCTTTTTCATTGATCCCAATGAAAGACCCGTAAGAGCTGCTCCAAATAGACTCAGTAGTTTTAAGCAAAGTGCAGCTTTGCTACGAACATGTTTTATATAATTATTTTGAGCTGCTTAGTGTAATAGTTTGCGTGTGGTGAAGCGTAAGTAGGATTTAGTTGGACGCGGGACTCGAGGGACGTGAACTTGATCCGTGTGTGTTTTGCAGGTTACTCTCTACCACCTCTTGAAGCTGTTCCAGTCAGACTCCAGTGCCATGCCCAAGAAGACGGTTGTCTCTGAATTTTATGATGAAATGGTACTCTTCAGGCGGCATTATTTTAAATTTAATGTAATAATTATTTGTAAGTGATTGAAGTCCCTAACTGCTTTCTTTCCTGTGTAATTTCTAGATCTTTCAGGATCCCACAGCCATGATGCAGCAGCTGCTGACGACATCCAGACAGCTCACCCTGGGAGCGTACAAGCATGAGACGGAGTGTATGTAACCCAAACCCTGAACGTGGCTGTTTATAATGGAAATATTTACACCTCACATTTGTTTTCCGTCCCTGCAGTCACTGAGCTCGAGCAGAGGACGAAAGAGAAAATGGAAGCAGCGAAGAAGAGAACCAGTCAAGAGATCACAGAGCTGAAGGACAAACTGAAAGCCAGCAGAGAAAACATCAACCACCTGAAGGCTGAGATCCGGAAACTGGAGGAGGACGGAGACCACAAAGAGCACTAAAAGCAAGTGCAGGAAGACAAATGGACGTGTTGAACGTAGCGAAGCACACTTAGTGATGCGTCCTGCTTCTGCCTTCAGTCGTCGTAGTGATTCACTTTGAGATTTCCTTTTAGTTTGATCAACATTTGGAATTCATGTCGGTTGTCTCCATCGGTTGTCTTAATACCACTCATGATGGGAGTCCCGCTGTACAACCGGCACCAGAAATGAACATTTCTCAAAAAGAAACCAGGATTTTCCACCTTGATAATCGCCTCCTTCACATGACGAGGATGTTGCCAAATCAAACTCCTAAATGTTGTTTTCTTTCTTTCTTTTTTTTTTTGTTACTGGTGTTAAAAGTTTTTATAAAGTGATTGTGTTTATAGACTTGTGTGTATGTTTTCTGAGTTGCACACCGAGGGTGAGAGTTGGCTTGCACTAAGAGGAAACGGGCCTATTTTACCTTGATAATTATCCATCTATCTTTTGTACCTCTTCATTCAGCTCTTCATCACAGAGCAAACACATTCACATTTACAGCTTTGTGACAATTTAGAGGTGCATGCTTGAGAAAACCAAACCTAGTCAGAGAGAACATGCAAACTCTACATAGAAAGGATCCTAAGCACAACCTAGACTTGCACTGGAGAAATTCTCCTGATGCAGCGTGAGTGAACTGTAACAGACATTTGTTTTCCCAGAAAAAGAAAATTACAATTTCATCAGATTGGGAGAGCAGCTCTAATCTCAGGATTTGACACGTACGTATGTGAAGTGAGTGGAGGGAGGAGAAATCTAGTTGACGTGAGCAAAGACATTTGAATATTTATGATAACTGATAGTGGTCCAATTTATGAGATTTAAAATTCTCAAAACCATGATTTTGAAATTGCAGCCTGTCATTTTAGAGAATTTTAACTTTAAACAATTTCTGGGTCTTTATCTTTCAGTTTAAATGAATGAATTAGGTCGTTCTGTGAGATCAACATTGTTTTTTCTGGTTTTATTTATTTACATTTTTTAGCAGTCTTGCCTCACTGGAAAAATCATTGCCAAATATGAAAAATACACACTTGAATAACCTAATATTGCAAACGAAAATGCACATTTATGCACATCCTTTTAAGAATCCTCCATATACGCCTGGTTTCTAAGCATTGTTAACGTTTCATTAATGCAACATTTGTCAATATAGCAACTAAATGTACTGCTTTATGAGCTGTGTTTTGCGGCTTGAGTCCAATCTTTATTAGGTGGAAATTGGCAAAAATAAATAAATAAAATCTTTTGGTCATAAATGCATAAAGGACTTCTGTGAAGAGAATACAGTTAAAGCTACAGGTGTCCAAAAACTTAACTCAATATGCTTTAATAAAACGTTTCCACAGCAACTTACTTGATTGTGCAATTGTTTTTTTGTTGTGATTTTATAAGCGAATTTACAATATCTACAATCTATATAAACTACTTAAACGTGAGCATTTTTTTTCTGTAAAAATGATCTTTTAAAAATCAAACCTTACGCTTACGGGAAAGTAAGGTATCCGAAATTCCGAGGATCCGTGAACGCATCTTACAGGAAGTTGACGTAATACTGTTCTCCCTGCAGTGACTGAAAACACCGCAAGAACTTTTCTAACTTTGTGTCCTCGGGCTGCTTTCGTTTAAAACTTTAAACTTTAAAAAAAACTTTAAAACTTTTTTCTCCCCCACGTAAATATGAGCAGAAGTGAGCGGTTTGAATGGAAACGATGTTGTGTAAGACTGTGCCGCTGCGGCTGAGGAGCCTGGTGGGTTTCCTCTGGTCGAACTCTGTCCAGGTGAGGAGCTCAGGGTGAGTACACACACACACACACACACACACACACACACACACACACACACACACACACACACACACACACACACACAGATTTTAAGTACATTTCTACTCACAAACAGTTTATTCTTATAACATTATCACCACATTTCCAGATCTCATACCTCATATAACATACTGAATGATTAGTAACTTTAAATGTGTGTAAATGGAACATAATCACACCAAGTATGTTGTGTCATTTACCTTGTAATTACAATGAAAATATCAATATTTTAACCTGAGAATTGTTCCATATAAGAATAATAAAGACCTCAATATGGAGTAGGGAAGACAGACAGTTGCCTTGAGTTTAGAGCATCAAGAGTGCAGAAGAAACTCGGAGAATCATCGCCACAACACATCACTCCAGTTCTCCATAAACTCCACTGACTCCTACTTCATCAATGCATTCACTTCAGAATCTCCCTGCTGACATTCAAGCCCTTCCCTTGCTTGTCCACACCTCACTGACCTCTCCCACATCTACACTCCTCAGCCTCACTGCCTCTCCATCCCACATGACCACCAGCTGTTTGCCCCACCGCTGGAACCCACTCCCATCTTTTTTTTAAACAAGCATATGCTTATTGATGCTGGTCTACTGCAAATCTCCAAATGTTTTGGAATGTTGTGACTATTTTATTTTATTATTTTACTGCATTTCAACATGTTCACTGTGGTACTCTGACGTTGGGTGTCCTGAAAGGCGCCTATAAACAAAATGTGTTATCCTATTCCAGCTGAAGGAAAGATGCAACATGTCTGCAAACATGTGAAGTGAAGCAAGCTGCAGGGAATTAATGGAAATACGTAAAAATAACGTTCAGTGAGCTGCAGTGCCCCTTGCCCACGGTGGTGCCTCTTGCCCCCGAACCGTCTCGAAACGCCCCTGACCAGCAAGAGAGCCGCTACAAATCCAGTCAAATCGAAATAAAGTCACGTTCAGTGAAATGTTATTGGTGATAACTGAGGACACGCAGACAAACTGAGTGTTTAGGAGCACGTTATGTTGCAGCGGGAGAGTTTTAGTGTTATCTATAAACAGCCCGCTGTGTTGCGTCGCGTGGTCACGTGGCGCGAGGCTTTGAGCGCCGACGTCAGAGAGACGGAGCTGGTACGGAGCTCCGGTCCTCCTCCTCCTCCTCCGGTCCTCCTCCCCGCCGCTTTCTGCTTTACTTCTTACTCACCACCGACTATACCGTCCGCTTCCCGGTGTCACGTCGCGCTGCAGTCATGCACGAGGCCGTGGAGTCGCGCGCGGCGGCGGCGTGCAGCAGCTCCTCGTGAAGAGACCCCCCCCCGCACGCACGCACACACACACACACACACACACCCACACACCCACACACACACCACCAGCTCGGATTAACGCGCGTGACGCTCATGCAACAAACAAACCCGACCCCTCGTTAAGGAAAGCAGCTCTGGTGTGCGCGAGTCCACAGGTAAGTTGTATAATTAAACGTGTATAAACGTGCGGAGCGGCGCTCGAGGTGGCCTGCAGGCTGATCCGGGGGCAGTTTAATCTCTCCTGCCCCGCTGTCACCATTATCTGCCCCTGCAGGACACGCTCTTCTAGCCGATGTGTTGCTTTTAATGCCTTTGTTGTTGCTTCTCTGTGGCCTGTTTGACAGGGTGTTGACTCAGATTGTGTTGCAAAGATTTCCTGTGTCTTGTGTCTCAAAGTGAGCAGGAACTAGTTCACTTTCTCTCACACTGTTGTGTGTGTGGTTTTTTTATAAATATCTTTTTTATCTTTTGTCTTGCAGCCAAGTAATGTGCAGCCACTGAAGGTTCCAGTGTAAATCTGTCCTTGTGATAACGTTTGGAAAATGTATAAGAAACTGCACTGTGCATGTGACAAATGTGGTCAAACTGCAGATGGACATGGTCAAGAAAAAGGCAAAACAAACTCCTCTTAGGACCACAAAATAAACAAGAACCAGTGTTTTTCTACTCTGGTGTTCCTGCAAAGGTAATTTGACATCATCACTTATGTTTTATCCTACACCGAGTATCAAGATCCAGTTCTTTAACCATGTATACAACCCTCAATAATGTGTAAAGTTTAAATTTTAACAGAAAGTATTTCTGCATTTCAAGACTTAAAGGTCACATGTCAATTATACAAACTTATCTTTTGAAAAGTGGTGTGAAACGGCCAAAAACAACACGCGTTTCATTATTTCTAGTTAAAAATGGTCACCCGCTCTTAAAGATTGCCTTTAGTATTTAATAGTTTGTCCTACAATGGGATGTTATTTACAGAGAGGGGCACACTGTATGATTTATTACACTTATCGAGTGTACGTTTAAAGTATATTTATGATCACGTGCAGTAGTTTTTTGTGTGCAGTGCTTATATTCAAACACATTTTTTTCAGATAAATGTAATAACTGATAATTAGATGATATTTTGCTAAAGCAAAAGTGGACAAACAGTATTTTATTCATGATATTATAAGAAATATGCCCCATTTCAACAGTTATCACAACAGTCTTTCTTATGTTCTCGTGTTCACTTCAATTTCCGTTTGTTAGTTTAGCAATAGACGCACCAAATATGCCCTCCGACCTGGAGGAACCGGGAGCGGTGTGTGTTTTGGTGTTTACATGAGCACATCAGGCACGCTGCCGCGCCGCACAGACCTTTGTTTTGGTCGTCCTCCACAGAGCTCCATTGTTCGCCCGCTGTCTGTGTGGCGAGTCCATTCATGAGGCTGAGTGCATCATCAGCAGGCCATAGCTTTAATGTATGGAGTCCCCCCCATGAGGACAAAGTGCACATCAGGCCTTTTATTTTTCTGCCCACGACGCTGCGTTAGTGCACCGCAAGACACGGGATCCACTATCGATTTCCACGTCTCTAAAATCAATAGTTTTAACAGCTGTTGGGTGAGGTGAGGTGTAGCTGCAGGTTAAAACCACCCCAGGTGTGGTGGGTGGAGTTAGTGAGGGTGTGTGCTGCACCCTGATCGCTGGGGATAATAGCAGGATAAGGAAGGGCTGTTATTAAAAACACTCAAGTATGTATGAGAATGAAGGAGTCAAAAGATTTGCTATCAAGTCTCCGTGCTCGAGTTCTACACTCACGATTCACACTTGAGTTTTAATTACAGTCGGATTGCGATCTTCACATGATTTTTTGCTTAAATTCTGTTTCTGCTCCCAATTTTGATGCGAAGCTATGCTAATAGACTAATAATATTACCTGACGGTCGTGTCTGGTCACTTTCACCAAGAAGGCTAAAGCATCGAGCAAAACCAAGCGACAATGTTGAGTATTCCTTTAACAATATAATTTGTGATGAATACAACCAATGAAGCAGACGATACTGTCTTTATGCTTCAGGATTTGTTCTTTTCTCGCCCCTAATTGACCCCAGCTGTGCCCGGGCTGCTTTTTCTGCTCAGTTTCCTCCGTCACATGCGCCTCGGTAATTCCCACCAGCACTCATTGGAAAACAGCAGCGTCTTCTTTTTTCTTCCATTTTTGTGTGACTGACCTCTGCCCTGTGGCCACCAGCCGTGCATCGAGTATAAGAAGCACATTTTTCACTTGCAAGACACACATTTATATTATATATTTTTTTCTGTATACTGAATTGCTGAAAACGCGATAAAAGTAAATGTGTGATACGTCGTGCAGATCAACTTGAAACCCGTCAAAATGTCATGGAAATGGCGGGAAAAAAGGAGTTAAATATGATAAAAACTCGAGGCTCAGAGTTTTTTATGTTGCCATAATAGTAATATAATAAACGTCAAACTAGTTCCTTCTCTTGTTGGCAGAGGTGGAAAGTAATGAATTACATTTACTTGAGTGACTGTAATTGAGGAGGGTATTTTGTGTGTTCTTATACTTTTTTAAGTCTTTTTGAAACTCAGTACTGAGTAGAAAAAAGTCAGTTTTTGACCGTATCAAAACCAGTCACACTCACACACACACACACACACACACACACACACACACACACACACACACACACACACACACACACACACACACACACACACACACACACACACACACGCACGTCATGGGGTGCTTCCAAATAGTCCCTCCTATCTCCTTTCCTATCCACCTTTCCTTAACCCGGTGGATGACATCACACGGTTAAGGAAAGGTGTTAGGAGGCGTTCTAAAGGAGTTAAGGAAAGGCGATCACGTTGTTTTGACAATCGGACCGCACTTCCACTAGGTGGCGTAATAATACTCCGATGGCGGCGAAAGTTAGTGACGCCAGTTGTGGTGAAAAAACTTTTAAAAATTCCTAAAATGGACGACAAAAAGTGCTTTTCTTCCACTTTGCCTTGTGGCTCTAACCGCTGATATAATCTCAAATATCACAAAGTTTGAATGTAAATCAAAGGAAAAGAGGCACTAAAGTGAAACTGCTGCCAGGTGAATAAATTACCAATCAAACTGAGAATAAGCTGCACAAAAACGTTACTTCACTGTGGTCGTTTTACAACATCCGCATGACGTCCATAGTTGGGATTTGGGTTTTAGATGATTTAAAGTTGTTCAAGGAATTTTATTGCTTTGGTAACTTACATGATCTGCTCTGAGTCGTCGTAAGTTTCCCCGAATGCTCGGATGAGCGGGGTCCCTTTAAATGTTGTCGCCGCAAGGAATTGTGGGGCAGCATGATGTGGTCTCCCGTGGTAAAGGAAGCATCAGTGGTTCCTAGGCTAGAGGAGGTTCTATAGGAAGCATTGAGCCTCCTTTCCTTAGATTATAGAGAATCCGAACGCTCCTCCTCATGGCCGCCACTTAGACTTTATCTCGTGATGAGTTAAACCGAAGAAAGGTGAGGTATTTCCTGGTTTTATACCCGGAGTTGTAAAGCGCTGGCTGTTTAAAGTGTGTGTGTGTGTGTGTATTCTAGGTTTGGAGGCGGTAAGGCCATGGAGAAGCCATCGTCTTCAGGCAGAGCGGCTCTGGAAGACCCCAAAGGCTTCATGGAGGTAATAATCCACCCGTCACGTCGGAAGCGGCGGTGTTGAAGTCGAAGCATGTTTCCGAAAGTAATTTGGGAATTTCATGTGTTTTCAGTGTGATTTGAAAAACAGATTATTTACAGTGTCTGTTGCACGGGTTATGTGCTCATGCTGACTTGTGAAGGTAAACTCTGCCAAGTCCAACTAAAGTTGCATAAGAACCTCAGTGTCCAGTGTTCAATCTGACCCCAGGCTTTATTTGTTGCTGCGTTTTTGCCCCGCGTCATTTTTTAGCTTCGGGCAACAAACTATTGTGTGTAATGAGGAGAAAAGGGCTTTGGAAATGTTGATTATGTGGAATATAAGAAATGTAGTTGCATCACGTGGGAGTTTGATGATTATCGGTCGCTCTTTTCTTGAGCTTGAGTGCTCTGGAGGAACGAACTCTGTTGTTTTGCCCCCCCGTCGCACCAGGAAGGCGGCATTCTGCGAGGCGCTGAAGGCGGGGAGGCGGATCCTCTGACGCCGAGGAAGAGCAGCTCCTCTCGCTCCTCCAGGAAGAGCTTCCGACTGGACTACAGGCTGGAGGTACACACCAGAGAAGAATCTATAAAATATACTTCATAGTGTCACTTCTGCACGGAGAATTAACCGATACACAAAAAAACCATCATACCGTAGTCAAAACTGGGATTTGCATCCATTGTTTTGAAAACTAAAATGCAGTAAATGCATGTTTGTATGAGTGTAATGACGAATTTCCTTTAGAAAGGTTTTGACAATGTATTAGAGACGTACATCAACAACTAAAACTGGGTCCTCAGTCCCGTGTGGATTCTGGTAAAGTAACTTTAAGTCCTTTCCTCTGTGTTTTACGAGGCCTTGCATAGGAGCACATTAAGACTCCGCACTGAAAATGGTCTCGCGTATTTTGACTGCAGGAGGAAGTAACAAAGTCCTGCCGAGACAAACATGGCCGCTGGACCAACCCATGGCCAACCTGGCAGTTTCCCTCCTACCCGCTGCTCCTCAGGTTCCTGCTGTTCGATAAAAACAACAGCAATGTACCGACAAGCAAAGAGGTGAGTCGTTCCTCTGTTGATCCCTTTCTTCTGAACCCTTTATGATTGAGAGAGATTAGATTGTCCTCTCCACATCAGTATCATCCAATTCGACCAGTGGATTAATCCCACAATGCTTTGCAGCTGTGCAGGAGGGAATCCACGTCCAGCTTTGCTTGTGAGCCCAGGGAAAAGACGATTTACATGTTTGAGAGCAGTGTCGTCTAAAACGGTGACGTTGGAGTAAATGACCTCCACTGCACTCCTTCAGAATAATGTAGTTATTTTACACATTTTTGATAAATCACATCTTTCATTCCAATATGTGTCAGACCGGTTGTATAAAATCAGCAGTAAACTACCATTCTGACATCAGTGTCCCGCTCTCAAAGATATGTCCGATGAAACTGTGCGGCGCTAAAATGACGATATCAAAGCCGCTTGAAGCGTGAGCCACTCTGTCGGCTGACGTTCAGTTTCCCCCCCGCCTGTACTCATCGTAGAAACGCTGCCCTTTGTCGCCTCTCCCCCCCCCCCCCCCCCCCCCCCCCCCCACACACACACACACACACACACACACACACTGTATTTTTACCCCCGATTGGAAACCTGGCTGAGTTCAGTCGAGGCTTAACCGGCTTCAAGAGCTGCTTTCAAGCTGAAACGTTTGAACCCCTCCGGCGCCTGCTCATCAGCTCGGGGTGAATTGGAGTGGAGACGCGGCTCGAGCAGTAAAATTAGACAAAGTGTTTCGTCATGAAAAACTGAGTTTAAAGAAGAAACTAAAAGACTTTCGTTTTGCTTCTTTCTCGCTGGTTCTCATCTTCTCCCTGGGTTCTCTCAGGCCCTGGACAGCGAGCTCCCGGTGCTAGAACCGTACTTCATCCAGAACCCGGACCTCTCCGAGTCCGGCCCGGGTCTCAGAGTGACCTGGCTGGGCCACGCCACAGTCCTGGTGGAGATGGACGGCGTCAACGTCCTCACCGACCCCATCTTCAGCCAGAGGGCGTCGCCGCTGCAGTTCATGGGCCCCAAAAGGTACCGGGGCCCGCCCTGCACCGTGGAACAGGTTCAGTACCTCTACTATCCCTGTGGCTTGTCCAATAAGGAGAACATGGACCTTTTATCAGTTTGGCCTTCTTCCCCACAGCTGCCCAGGATCGACGCAGTCGTCATCAGCCACTCTCATTACGATCACCTGGACACTGGGTCCGTGTCCAGCCTCAACGCACGCTTCGGAGGGGAGCTACGCTGGTACGTGCAACCTGCAGGCCACGCTCGTATCGTCACTGATTCACACTGCTTTATAAAAAAAATTGTTGGAATACAATTGCAAATGTATTTTTTTATTTATTTCCGCCATGATTCAATTCTGATTAAAATGAAATGTTTAAATAATTCTTTGGTTTGTAACGACTAGAAATGTAACAACGGTCAACAATGTAATGATTTTGGCCGTTTTTGATGTAAAAAAGTCAATAATGGAAGGAAATGCTTGAGTGTCGCATCAAATATCTTATTAAACTATTGGCAAGTTATTACATTTCCATTATTTACAGGTATTATGTTATTGGCCATTTTTACATCACTGGACACAGCAGTAGTGTTGACTAGTTGACGTGTTGATGTGTTGACGTGTGGTTCAGGTTCGTGCCCCTGGGTTTGATGGACTGGCTGGTGAAGATGGGCTGTGAGAACGTGATGGAGCTGGACTGGTGGGAGGAGAACTGCGTTCCGGGCCACGACGACGTCACATTCGTCTGCACCCCGTCTCAGCACTGGAGCAAACGCACGGCGCTGGACGACTGCAAGGTGCCGGACTCATATATAGCGGGCTTTTAAAACTTCATGCTCTAATGGATTTTTTTTATTTTTTTTGACAAAATCTCTATTTGGTTTGTGGATTTTAAATTACTGGTGGAATGGAGAGAATTTAGCAAAACATTCTCATAAAAAAATCTTTTTACAATCATCTCTGATGGAGGAATTAACTCTATTTACATTATTTATTTTATATTCACCTGTAGTTGCCTTCTCATCCCCCCAGCACGACGAACTTCTCCTTCTTCCTCCTCCTCCTCCTCCTCCTCCTCCTCCTCCTCCTCCTCCTCCTCCTTCTTCTTCTTCTTCTTCTTCTTCTTCTTCTTCTTCTTCTTCTTCTTCTAATATATTTGTCTTTCAATCCAAAATGCTGTACATTTAAATCTCTTTCACTCCTTGATTGATTCAGTCACTTCTACAAGACTTTTATGTCTTATAATGTCAAATACTGGAATAAACATGTATGTTTTTATTATTTCAGTCTTTTAAATCCTCTTCCTCTCCTTTCCTCAGTCTTTGTGGAGCAGCTGGGCCATCCTGGGTCCGGACCACCGCTTCTTCTTCGCTGGTGATACGGGTTACTGCTCGTCCTTCCAGGAGATCGGGCGACGCTTTGGACCCTTTGACCTGGCAGCCATTCCTATCGGAGCCTACCTGCCCAGGTGTTTCACACAAAGCGTCTCTTATCGAGTAGATCTGCACAGCCGAATGCAAATCAGTCGGCTCGCGACAGATCGTTCATTTCCTCTGACATCGAACCTGCGTATCTTGTATCGCAGCGCGGAAACGTTCACCAGTATTGATGTTTGGTCTGTTGCTTTCAGGGATGTGATGAAAGGTCAACATGTCGATCCGGAGGAGGCGGTTCAGATTCACCAGGACCTGCAGGCCAAACAGTCGGTGGCAATACACTGGGGGACTTTTGCACTCGCGTACGAGGTACAAGAAGGTTTTATTCAGATTAATTCACAAAATATGTTAATTCAAGAGAGTTTTAGTCTCAGCTTTATTTCCCTGCTGAACACGTTGAGATGAGACAACATTAATATTTTTAAACGTACAACTCGCCTCTTTAGTTTGACTTTCATGTAATAGTTAGTCATTTAAAATCTTGCAGTTTTATGCCGGAACGTTTGCCTCTTGACACATTTCTTTGATAAATGCTCGACACTCTTATATTCTAGAATCAGTTCAACAAAGATCTTTGTTTTGTTAAGCTGTGTGATTATGTCTGAAGTTAACATACAGCAGCGCAGTCGTTGGCTTCGTGCCAGCAAAGATACACTGACAGAAATTAGAACCACAAACCGAGAGCAGAACTGAATTCAGATGTTTGTTCATTACCTTGTTGGCAAGTTATTATGATATTCACTTTATTACATTTGAAATGGCCCAAAGTATGACATTATTGTGATATCATTCAAATCTTAAAGAGGAAAAACTCTCAAAACGCCCCACAGGATTAAATAGAAACCATGAAATACAGATTAAAGCATAAAACACAGCAGGATTAATGAATAAAGTCAATTTGAAAGACTAACACCTGTTCCCCCGCCTCTTTGCAGTATTACCTGGAGCCGCCGGTCCGTCTGAGAGAGGCGCTGGAACAGAAAGGACTGAAACCGGAGTCTTTCTTCACGTTGCACCACGGCGAGTCTCGCCTCATCGCCACGCAGGACGGCGACGTCTTCAACTGACGCCACCGTAGAAAACATCATGTCTGTTAGAACATGTTTTGTTTAGCATACGTAGGCGGACTCGTTAAAGTGCGTATTTTAAAGTTCACCTTAGGTGGAAAATTTCGAGTTCTGTAATTCTGTTTACATACTGAATGTTCACACGGTTGTTGGGGCACCAAGCACCCATCGGAGCTGCGGCTCCACAATAAATACGTTTACAGGACTGGAAATTTGTCAATGAGATCATGAGGAGGACAAAGGAATTGAAGAATTTACTGTAATTTGCTAAAACTAAAAAAAAAAAAAAAAAAAAAAGTCAAGTTGTATTATTGATTCTACCTGAAAACTGCAGCTATCAGAATTGGAACCAGCGGCCGGTCCATACCGAGGTCGTATTGGGTTCATTTTAAATAGCTGTGACTTTACAGGTAATTGTGATTTACACTTTTATGTGCATTTATTTTACTAGGGGAGGAAAGTCTTTGCTGAAAGGGTTTTACAAGCCAAAAAAAGAGAAGTTTCAAACAAGTTGAAACTGATGTGAATGTCAATCAGATTAAAATCAGTTAGATTCTCCAGACCAGTGCTCTTATGGAGAAACGAATGACGGTGCAGTTTGTGTGAGCTGGATATAAGGAACTCATATATGAGTAATGCCACACACATTATGACCCTGATATCCATTTTTTTTTCTGAATGTACCAAACTGCAGAGGCACGGAAGTTTTTTGTTTTTGTTTGTTTATTTTGCTCCGACCAGGAAGTGAGTGGAGCTGCAGAGCTGTTGGTTACACGCAGAAGTTGAGCTGGATTCAACTTGCAGCTCCTCACTTTAAGTGGATTGTTGCCATTATGGACATTTATGCTCTGAAGCCACAGCACAACGGTGTTCTCCCTGCCTCCCGGTGTGAACGACTGTCGAACTGGAGCTGGATGTTTGTGATGTAAATTTAGTGAATGAATGTTTTCGTTTTTATCGCCAGGATCTTTGATGTAAAAATGAATGATAGCACAACGTGGAACTCGTATACTGCAGGAAACTACACCGAGATCATGGTGGTCTGCCTTTATCATCGTCACTGAATTACTCATTAAATGTATCATGCATTTCAAGTCTGTTTCCGTTTTATTGAAAGCAAAAAAAAATCTGATCCGCTGCTTTAATATTTACGAGGATGTTGAATAAGTGATGTCAGAGGAAAAACAAACGAAGGCAGTTGCATTAACTGCATTTTAAAAAAATAAGTAAAAGAAAGCACCTTTTTAAGGTATTGAAGGAGATTACATGGTCTAGATTTTATTCAAGTATAAGAACAACTACATTAAACAATTCTATCAATAAACACTATTCCTATCAATATATATATTTTTAAGTTGGCTTCTTGCTTGTATATATTTACTCAGGGTCGTTTTTTGTTATAGTATTGTGTTGTCTGTCAAGCTACAAAATACGTATTAAATGTGATGATAGGACAGTGATTAGAGGAGTTTTGTATTTAAAAGAAAGCCCACAAACGTACATGCTGATGAATTGATGAGATGTCTGATATAAAAGAAAGAAGTGAGAGAAGAAGGATAATTCAATATTTAACAGCTTCAGGTGAACGTTTGACTGGCTCTAAAAGGAGATCTGTCGCCCTCTAGTGGTGTTTTGAAGTTATATTTGTAAATAAAATTTTTTTAACTTTTCCCCATCTTTTATTAAATCTATTTTAATGTAGCTGGTTGATACAGAAGAGTACGGAAGAGTATTACGGCCACTGAAGAAAAAAATTCGTAGGCTAAAAAAAAAAAAAAAAAAACCTTCATGCACTTCAGAAAAAGTCGAAAATCAAAGTCGAGATTATATTTTTCACGGTGGAAAAAAAATTTTTTCTTACAAAATCCGTCCATCCACATGCCAGCGCGTGTGACTGCTTCCTCAAAATGCATTACAGGCGGTTTAATGAAGTGGTGAAAAGATGCTTCAGGACAGAATTTAGTTCATAAACACAGTCAGTTGTCATCTACGGAAGAGTATTAGGGCCGCTGAAGAAGAAAAAAATTGAGAGGCTGCCAGTGGGGAATCCATAATGGCCAAAATAGAGTTTCAATGTCTGGCTTCCTGATGTCCGCCATCTTGGATTTCTCTGTGTGGCTGCCAAATGTATGAAGGGAGCGACCAGATTTTCTTTCTTGCATGCAAAAATAAAGATTACAGAGCGCATATAGAAAGTGACACATCTTAGTACTGTACATAATTTTCGCTTAAGAGGTAAAATGCAGTTTTGAAGAAACTATGATAAATGATAAAATGCAGTCTGTGGTAAGTTTTGGCCACACTTTATTAAGAAAGTGGAGGAAAAGTCAATCAAAAAAATATACAGAAGATGAGATGAGGGACTATTGGGACACACCCTCCATCTCCAGTTCTCCACTCCTCCCTCTCCTCTCTTTCTCTCTCTTCTTGGTGGCCTTTCGTGCTTTCTCCTCTGTCTTCTTCATCTTGTTCTTCTCTCTGTCAGTCTTGGAGGCCAGGTCATTGAGCTTGATGATCTGGTTTATGAGAACCTGGATGTCCAGTGAGGTCCTCTTCTGGTTCTCCAACCATTTCTCCTCCTTTGCCGTCCAGGTCTCCTCTGCCTGTTTGGAGCTTTTCAGCAGCTTCTGTTTCTGCTGCACCTCCTCCTGCTTGTCTCTCAGGAGTCTGTCTTTCTCCTGGACCTCCTCCTGTGTCTCTCTCAGGAGACGGTCCCTCTCCTGGACCTCCTCCTGGGACTCTGTCAGTAGTCTGTCTTTCTCCTGTACCTCCTCCTGGGACTCTCTCAGGAGTCGGTCCCTCTCCTGTACCTCCTCCTGGGACTCTGTCAGGAGTCGATCCCTCTCCTGGACCTCCTCCTGGGACTCTCTCAGGAGTCGGTCCCTCTCCTGGACCTCCTCCTGGGACTCTCTCAGGAGTCGATCCCTCTCCTGGACCTCCTCCTGGGACTCTCTCAGGAGTCGATCTTTCTCCTGGACCTCCTCCTGGGACTCTCTCAGGAGTCGATCCCTCTCCTGGACCTCCTCCTGGGACTCTGTCAGGAGTCGATCCCTCTCCTGGACCTCCTCCTGGGACTCTGTCAGGAGTCTGTCTTTCTCCTGTACCTCCTCCTGGGACTCTCTCAGGAGTCGGTCCCTCTCCTGGACCTCCTCCTGGGACTCTCTCAGGAGTCGATCCCTCTCCTGGACCTCCTCCTGGGACTCTCTCAGGAGTCGATCTTTCTCCTGGACCTCCTCCTGGGACTCTCTCAGGAGTCGATCCCTCTCCTGGACCTCCTCCTGGGACTCTCTCAGGAGTCGATCCCTCTCCTGGACCTCCTCCTTGGACTCTGTCAGGAGTCTGTCTTTCTCCTGGACCTCCTCCTGGGACTCTGTCAGGAGTCTGTCTTTCTCCTGTACCTCCTCCTGGGACTCTGTCAGGAGTCTGTCTTTCTCCTGTACCTCCTCCTGGGACTCTGTCAGGAGTCGGTCCCTCTCCAGGACCTCCTCCTGAGACTCTCTCAGGAGTCGATCTTTCTCCTGGACCTCCTCCTGAGACTCTCTCAGGAGTCGGTCCCTCTCCTGTACCTCCTCCTGGGACTCTCTCAGGAGTCGGTCCCTCTCCTGGACCTCCTCCTGGGACTCTGTCAGGAGTCGATCCCTCTCCTGGACCTCCTCCTGGGACTCTCTCAGGAGTCGGTCTTTCTCCTGTACCTCCTCCTGGGACTCTCTCAGGAGTCGGTCTTTCTCCTGGACCTCCTCCTGGGACTCTCTCAGGAGTCGGTCCCTCTCCTGGACCTCCTCCTGGGACTCTGTCAGGAGTCGGTCCCTCTCCTGGACCTCCTCCTGGAACTCTCTCAGGAGTCGATCCCTCTCCTGGACCTCCTCCTGGAACTCTCTCAGGAGTCGGTCTTTCTCCTGGACTTCCTCCTGGGACTCTGTCAGGAGTCGATCCTTCTCCTGGACCTCCTCCTGTGACTCTCTCAGGAGTCGTTTTATCTCCTGGACCTCCTCCTGCTTGTCGCTCAGAAATTGGCTCTTCAACTTGAGCGCCGCCTGCGTATTCTTCAGGAGATGGTCCTTCTCACGGAGCTGAGAGACCATTTGCTGTTCTCTGGACTCTAAAGCAGAGACCTGGCTCCTCCAAACCTCTTTTTCCTCCAGCAGCTTCTCCTTCTCCTCCTTCAAGCTGCTGAAGTGATGGTTCAACTTGCTGAATTCTGCAAGCGTCTCCATGCTGCATGTGCGGTAGTGGCGCATAGCCTCACGCAAGTCCTTGACTTGCCGTGACTCACTGCCGTTAACGTTATCTAGCGCGCGCTGCATTTCTGGTCGACTTGCTTGTTGCTTCAACCCTGTTGACGATTTCATTTCTTGCATTAGTTACAGTGAAGCAAGAATATCTTGCTAAAATGAAAACAATTCTCACAACGAGTACTCACACAAACAAATGACAATAATTGCCCGGGTGATAATCGCTCAACGATGGTGTTGTAGGTTAAAAGAAATACTATCCCTGCTGCTTCTAAGTCAGTAGACACTTTGTGTTATGTAGCTGTCACAATATCTGCCCTGGAGATAGTTGTGTGTGAAGTTGCCACGAACAGAAAAAAGCTCCTTTGACGTTTAGAATCAACAGTCAGTGTGAAGTTCCTGTTGAAGTTGCGTCTTAAATAGCCGTATGCTGCTTTGATCATCAAAGTCAAAGGGGGGACATTACTTTGGTGTTATGAACTTTCATGTTGGGATCTTAGCCACTTCTCCACACATCATATCCAAAGTGAGTCACACACTGATGTCATATGTAAATTGTGCCACGCCCCCAACCAAAAATGGCAAAAGAAACCCCGCCCCTCCTTTTCAGTCTTTTTACAAACATTTATACAGAATTGTGTGAATGCTGGAAGAAATCACACAATGTTTTTTCTCATCTTCTGTGTGTTTTTTTTGGCTGACTTCTCCACTTTTTATTAAATTTTGACCATTCTAACATCAAAACGTACCACAGACTGCATTTCTGCACATTTTTAAGCTATGGAAGTAAGATTACTTACAACACATCATCAGTAGGGTAAAACTAACCTGTCTCACGTTTTAATCCCAGCTCACATTCTCTATTCGTGGGTGAAAAATCCAAGGCTTGGTGAATTCTGCTGAACAATGGTTTTGGAAAGTCCAGCCTCTGTGGGTGAACCCGACAGTGGCGCGCGTCACTGCCACAGAGACATTGCAGTGGATGCAGTCAAATCTGTCAGATCGGGCGCAATGTGTGCGGACTGTAGTGTTTGTAGTCAGATGAAGGGGTACACGGTGACAGAGTACTCTTTGGGTTGCTTCTCAACACGGAACGACTCCACATACTCCCTCGGGAGTGGTTGGAACGTGTACCGTACTCAATTTTACATAATGTCCAGATCATCGTAGCGCGTGCAATGCTCTCATTAGCCACATGAAGCCCTGCCCAACTGGGGTTCGACAAGGATCAATCCTGGGGTCCTTGTTGTTCAGCATCTACATAAATGATGATCATGTACCACATGATGCTGTCATCTACATACATGGGAGGGATATGGAGCTCGTGGCATCTAAATTGTCTTCAGCAATCGACAAAATGAGCAACTGACTTTTTATTTAACTATAAACCAAAAACAAAACAGTTGGAATGTATTTTTCAAAGTCAAATAAATGTGATGCATTTATATCTCTGTGAATGGAACAAAATTAAACTCCGTGACAGAAATGGAATATCTAGTGGTCCATTTGGACCAAAGCCCGAGCTTCAAAAAGCACATTTAAAAAAACTATGTAATTCAGTTAAATATAATATCTCCTCATTTAGACACACAAGGAACAGTCTGACCATCGAGGCATCTTTCACTGACTTTATTGCCATGATCTCTCCACACGTCACTCATTGTTTGTCTTGTTGGTCTCAGGCGAATGAGACACACTCAAACTACTCAGCTCTCTCCAGAATCAGGTACTAAAGGTTCTGGACAGAAAACTCTTTCGTTACCATCACTAATATTCTCAGCGAATACAAAATACTCACTTTTGACCATTTAATTTGATATACTAAATAAATAAAGCCAACCTCTACTCTGAAGGACCAGAACATTCCGCTACGGCTCACAGAAAGTGTGCCCAAAAGATCTTCCACCTTTGAACAAACAGCCTTTTCATTTAAAGTTATTAAACTCTGGAATCAGCTTCCTGACAGTCTGACGTCGTCTGCGGATTGAAACACCTTTTCTCTAAACCTGAAAACCAGCTGTGTCTCCATTAGTCCCTTTAAATTGTCCATTGTGTCGTTTGTATAATATATTACAGAATATTATTTAGTATTCTGTGTGAATTTTAGGAAAGCAGGCGATGAACTCTAATGATTATAGTTAATGTTGCTGATGCTACTGTAGGCTTCATTGTAATATGTATTGTAATGTTGTGTGGGGGCTGCAGAAGGAAACCGGCAACCGGCTAAATCTGGTACAAAGATTAGTGTTTTTTTGTATATGGTCCTTGAAAAGACTCCATAAACAAACAAGAAACAGAATAAACCTGGTCAGCTGTAACACACCATGGAGTGAAACGAACAAACGATTAGTTTAGTTTTGTTCATGGATCGACACAAAATACTTTTCACTTTTAATGACCAAAATAAGAAACAGGCCAATGCCAGTGATTATTTAGGTCTATCCTATAAATTCAATGGAATAATCGAGAACATGTACAACTTACAAACAAAACACCGAAACAACAAAACACAATCAAACAAAGGCCCCAGAGTTTATGTGTGGCGAGTTTAAATAGGAAGCAGTCAGGAGTAAGACAGCTGATCTGTAGGAAAGACCTGATTAAAACTTCACAGAGCACAATCAGAAGAAAGAAGGACAACGTCTTCGACAACTGCTCGTATTTCTCATTTTTCAGCCGCTTGAGATGTGACGGAGTCCAGCTCCTAAAGCAACGCAGTTCGTTGATGACCTGTGTGGACACTAGATGGCGCCACTCACTTGCCGTTCACTGGCTGCTCTGCCCTCGGTGCCTCATGCTGCCTTCAGGTGCTTTTTAGAAAAGCAGGATTAATGACTTAGTAAGTGTTTAACGTGGTCTGAAATATCGGTTTTCGGATATTGAGGTAATTTTGCGTACATGTTTAAGAATTTGCGAAATAATGGTTAAAATACTAACTGGAGCTTTATATTTTATCGTCAATTGTAGCTCTAAAATAATAATGTGTGGCTTGAAATCTCCAGGTGTGCAGTGCTTGATGTGGAGTCGCTCATTTCTCCGACAGTCCCTGAATGCAGCGTAGCGAGCAGGTAGAGCCTAGGTAGCAGGTAGAAACCCCGCCAGTGCGGTATCAAGATGGTGGCTTACGGGCGCTGACATACTTGTTTGCGGGCGCTGACATAGTTTTTAGCGGTCGCCGCCATAATGGCACACGGCCAGCGCCATACTATTCTCAAAATTGAAACCCCGCCAGTGCGGTATCAAATAATGGCGGCGTAAGGGCGCCTTCATACTTGTTTGTGGTTGCCGACATACTTGTTTACGGTCCCCGCCATACTTGTATTTGGTCGCCGCCATATTTAAAAGGCAGAATGACGTCAGTGGCTAAAGTTGCTTCATGGCTCATGTCCAGTTCTGGGTGACAGTTTGAGCACTGTCACCAAGATCACATCGCACCAATTCAGAACCTTTCTGCAGCTGGTGAGCCAACGGGAAGGTGGCGCCTGGCGTGGGACACGAACCCACTACCTAGAGAACACTAGTCTCATGCGCTACCAACTGAGCTAGCCGGGCAACCATCATAGCTAGAGCAGAGTCTGGCTCCATGCTGGCAGCCTGAGTGATGCGGTTGAAGGAGTGAGAAGGTAGCTTTTCAACCCACATTTACTTTAGCAAGTTTTCTTGTGGAAATAAAACAGGTTTTTAATAAACCAACACATGGGACAAAGACGTAACTTCCTGCATGTTTGGTCCGCACGTCACTTCCTGTGGGTCGGCTTTCGTGTACGTATCTTCCTTCACGTTCAGTCCATTTCGTCACATCCTGTGGGTCGGCTTCTACATACGTCACTTCCGGCGCGTCATATTGCGTCATTTCCGTCATTTCCGTCCATGCTTCCGCATAGCACCATTTCAAGATGGCGGCGACCAAGAATTAAATATGGCGGCGCACGCAACACCGCCATCTTGGTTTTCCCCACTGGCATCTCTTGAAAAAATTCGGAGGCTAAAAAAAACAAACCTTCGTGTGCTTCAGAAAAACGCGAAAATCAAAGTCGTCATTTTTTTTTTCAGAAGTTAAAAAAAACAACAACCTTCATGTGCTTCAGAAAAAGTCAATAATCAAAATCGCGATTTTTTTTTTCGGAGGCTAAAAAACAAAAAAACCATCATGTGCTTCAGAAAAAGTCGAAAATCAAAATCAAGATTTTTTTTTTCGGAGGTTAAAAAACAAAAAAAACATCATGTGCTGCAGAAAAAGTCGAAAATCAAAATCAAGATTTTTTTTTTCGGAGGTTAAAAAACAAAAAAACATCATGTGCTTCAGAAAGACTCCAAAAAAAAAATCTAGATTTTTTTTCCGGAGGTTAAAAAACAACAAAAACCTTTGTGTGCTTCAGAAAAAGTCAAAAATCAAAGTCGTCATTTTTTTTCGGAAGTTAAAAAACAAAAAAAGCTTTGTGTGTTTCAAAAAGACTCAAAAAAAAAAATCGAGATTTTCTAGAAAAAAAAAAAATAGATATTTCTTTTCGGAGGTTAAAAAACAAAAAACCTTTGTGTGCTTCAGAAAAAGTCAAAAATCCAAATCGAGATTTTTTTTTTCGGAGGCTAAAAAAAAACAAAACATCATGTGCTTCAGAAAGACTCCAAAAAAAAAATCTAGATTTTTTTTCCGGAGGTTAAAAAACAAAAAAACCTTTGTGTGCTTCAGAAAGTCAAAAATCAAAGTCGTCATTTTTTTTCGGAAGTTAAAAAACAAAAAAACCTTTGTGTGTTTCAAAAAGACTCAAAAAAAAAATCTAGATTTTCTAGGAAAAAAAAATCGAGATTTTTTTTTCCGGAGGTTAAAAAACAAAAAAACCTTTGTGTGTTTCAAAAAGACTCAAAAAAAAAAATCGAGATTTTTTTTTTTCGGAGGTTTAAAAAACAAAAAAAACATCATGTGCTTCAGAAAGACTCCAAAAAAAAAATCGAGATTTTTTTTCCGGAGGTTAAAAAACAAAAAAACCTTTGTGTGCTTCAGAAAAAGTCAAAAATCAAAGTCGTCATTTTTTTTCGGAAGTTAAAAAACAAAAAAACCTTTGTGTGTTTCAGAAAGTCAAAAATCAAAGTCGTCATTTTTTTTCGGAAGTTAAAAAACAAAAAAACCTTTGTGTGTTTCAAAAAGACTCAAAAAAAAAATCTAGATTTTCTAGGAAAAAAAAATCGAGATTTTTTTTCCGGAGGTTAAAAAACAAAAAAACCTTTGTGTGTTTCAAAAAGACTCAAAAAAAAAAATCGAGATTTTTTTTTTTCGGAGGTTAAAAAACAAAAAAAACATCATGTGCTTCAGAAAGACTCCAAAAAAAAAATCGAGATTTTTTTTCCGGAGGTTAAAAAACAAAAAAACCTTTGTGTGCTTCAGAAAAAGTCAAAAATCAAAGTCGTCATTTTTTTTCGGAAGTTAAAAAACAAAAAAACCTTTGTGTGTTTCAAAAAGACTCAATCTCGATTATTTTTTTGGAGGTTAAAAAACCAAAAAAACCTTTGTGTGTTTCAGAAAAAGCCAAAAATCCAAATCGAGATTTTTTTTTTCGGAGGCTAAAAAAAACCAAAAACATCATGTGCTTCAGAAAAAGTCGAAAATCAAAATCGAGATATTTTTTTTCGGAGGTTAAAAAACAAAAAAACCTTTGTGTGTTTCAAAAAGACTCAAAAAAAATAATCTCGATTTTTTTTTCGGAGGTTAAAAAACAAAAAAACCTTTGGGTGCTTCAGAAAAAGTCAGTTTTTTGTTGCTTACTGCTGATGGACATGTGATTTTACACAGGATTTCCTTGATTAATAAGAACACATTTAAATAAGCAGCCCGGGATCCGTGCCTTTGTCCTTCTTATTCGATTTCTGACGTGCAAATTTTCAAGATTTGAGCAGGTTTAGGACATCAAAAGAACTTTAACGAGTTGTAAAATAATGATAATTCCTTGGATTACAATAGGTACAAAATATTGTTACTTTGTGAGGAATGTCTAACAATTTCCTAATTTCTTCCTTCTTCCCAGCAAACAATGAGCAAGTGTGCGACATAATCTGTTGTTTGAGTCCAGTTTGTGTAAATAATGATGAAGCAATAGCAGAGCAAATTAGTGTTTATATCTTCATAAACACGCATGTACTGTGCTAAAAAACAACAACAATAAAACATGTGTAATTTGGGTAATTTTCTTAATTTTCCACAGATTTTATTATAAATGAATGATACAGGATGGCGTTGATTTGTTACTTCAAAAAGTCCTGGGTGAAAATTGAGATTTTCCTCTGTATAGCTATTCTACAAACATATAGAAACATCAAGAAAAATGTCAGCCAGCAGATTTAGATTTGACTTTAATGTGAGACAAACTTCAAAATTCTCATTTTCACCTTTATGGATTAATTTTAAAAACATCTTAAGTTAAAACTGTATAGATTATTGTACATATAACATGACTGAAGCCTTCACATTTGAGAAATAAAAGGCTACAACATAAGCACTTTTACTTTCCACTAATAACATTAGTGATTAATGTGGATTTATTCCAGCACCAATCAACTATGGTGGCCACAATTAAAAAAAAAAAAAAAAAAAAGTGGCAGATTTAAATAAAAATGACATTCTATCGGTGTTGAAGAGCAACATTCTATATAAAAAAATAGTTCCGTTTGAAGGATTCCCTGATGATTGAGAGTGTAGGAAAGCAGCAGGAGGAGTCGGAGGTTGTGAGGAATGTCGGTCGTGCACGAAGCTCCTCCAATATCACGAGTGAGGCGGCGTCAGGCCACGCTCTGCCTGCTGCTGTCTCTGCTGTGCGTCGACCCTCCGGAGCAGCGGCGGGAGAAGTCCAGGAAGATGCCGTCGTGCTCCGGCTCCGAGTCCAGAGAGCCCGTGGCGTGGTCCGTCGCCACGTCCGGGCTGGAGGGCGGGCTGGCGCCCGAGCTCGTGTCCTGAGCCAGGGCTTTGGAGGACGAGGGGGAGCCGGACGCCGGCGAGCCGCCGTAGTGTGTGTCGTCGCCCGGGGGGGGCTTGTGGAGGAGGCAGGGGGAGTGATGCTGAGGCTGGAGGCGGCGAGGAGGGGCGGGGCTGGACGACGCCAGGTCTGCACGGAGCACAGGAAGAAACCTTTGAGTGACTTCACACATAATTCATCACTTTATTAGAAACTAAAAAGTGTGTACGATTTTACTCTTAAGGTGTACTTCAAGATTTCTAATTCAGTATCAAGATACACCGTTACTGTCAAGAATACAGTCAAATCTCTTGGGAAGCGGCATGAAACGCATTAAATTGCTGTTTTTTAGGCACACTGTATCATCCCTTGGATTTTTAAATGTTTTACATCATGTTTGATTGCTTGTAAGTGCGTTATTCGTGCATGTTTTTCACTTGCTGCAACACAAATTGCCCCATGGGGGCATAATAAAACAAACTGAACTGAACTAAGTTACACACGTATTTCACCATTTCTGTTTTAAACCACCTCTGAATCGACTGTAGCCCCTTCAGATATTAACTAAACGTACCGTATCGTATCGTATCGTATCGTACCGTACCGTACCGAACCGTACCGTACCGAACCGAAAGGTACCGTATCGTGCCGTACCATTCCGTATCGCACCGTACCATATCGTGCCGTATCGCACCGTACCATATCGTGCCGTATCGTATCGTATCGTATCGTATCGTATCGTATCGTACCGTACCATACCGTACCGTATCGCACCGTACCGTACCATATCGTATCGCACCGTACCGTATCGTATCGTACCGTATCGTACCGTATCGTACTGTACCGTATCGTGCCGTATCGTATCGCACCGTACCGTATCGTATCGTATCGTACCGTACCGTATCGTACCGTATCGTATCGCACCGTACCGTACCGTACCGTACCGTATCGTAAACGTGTGTGATTGTCTGCCTCTCTGTGTTTATGTACTCATCATCATCAGCGGGAACTGTTCTTCTTGTTAGGAAGCCCTGCATGGGATCACGTCTACCTGAGCGTGCGGCGGAGGCGGCGGAGGCACTGGAGGTCTGGGAGTGGTTGCTGAGGCTGACCGAGCTGGTGTGGCCGGAGTCCCCGGTGGCGCCGGCGGTAGATTTGGCCGCTGGGCCGTTCTCCTCCAAGCAGGACGTGATCTCTGAGGCGGAGTGGCGTCTGATGCTCATGCTGCTTCCCGCGGAGGAGCCCGGGTCGTACTCCACCACCGGGGTCAGCATGGGAACGTTGTAGCTCTTAGAGCGGACCACCGGGTTCTTGGCAGAGTTGCCGGATTTGGACGGCCAGGAGCGCTGCAGACGCTTTTCTGAAGAGAGAAGCGACGGAAAAATGTTACTATTTTTCACTGTTTGATTAATTTAATCGCAACTGACAAACCATGAGTCTAACAAAGACCTACTATAAACTACGTTTTCACAGATTAAGCCTCAAACTATCACATATAAACAAACGCTATTTATTGCTATTTATCGCAGTCAAACACAACATTAACACCGTGGGGTTTGTAACAGAAGGGCGTTGTCCACACACATTCACACAGACCTAACAGGCAGGAGGAACAGTGCAGGTTGGAGGATTCGTCTCGGGAGTAGAGACCATGAGTCCCGAGGTACGGCGAGACCACCTTCTGGATGAGAGCCTCCAGACGGAGGTAATCATCTGTTACACCTTTGGATTCATGGACCCCCTGGATCAAAAAAAACATGCGCAGGTTGCAGCTTGGTGGTTGTATATAATCACAGTAATAAATACTGTTTGTTTTAACAGATCCGGGCAAACATGTGAAACATTTGGCATCAATCTCGGACTCGTGTAAACATATACAAACATCTTCAGAGAACACAAACATTGCCGGTGCTGCTCAGTTCAGAGGAAACTGGAATGAACTCAGCAACGGCCTCCGGGTCACAAAGATCAGTTGGATGAGACTGACTGCAGTCTGAGCTGAAGGAAACAAAAGGACGTGTCGTCCAGGGCGCGTAGATGAGATCAGTCCGGTTACACGACTCTCTCTGCTGCAGATGATGAAGGACGATTGCAGTGAGGAAAGGTAACGGGCAGAAAATGAGGGAGAAGCCGGTACCTTCCAATGGAAAAGGTTGAAAATGTGCAGTTTAGTTCCATTAGAGCTTCGCTCTGTCATGCTGGATCTTTTAAAAAAAGAAATACTTCAAGCAGTCGGATCATATCCACAGTTTAACTAAACACATTCTCATGCTACAGAGGTGGAGGTAGGGGGTGGAGGTGGGGGTGGGGGCTGCGCTTTAAAGACACATATGGGCCCAGAATTCACTCCAGCATCTGTAAATAAGAAGATCAATCAGGTTTCAATGCTGCAGATTACCGAGCCACGGCGCAGAAACAAACCACATAAATGGGAGAGACCTCAGTGAGCCGGCGTCACGAGACTCTGAACAGGATGAAAGGGGAAATTACTAACAGATGAAACAAGAAGAAACACATCCGGGACTGAATTTGATCTCTATTAGACTCAAATCTTTTCTTTTCTGCTCCATTTTTTTTTTTCATTCCTTTTTGCTCCTTTTCCCACTAGAGAACGTTTTGTTATTAAACACTGCAGGTAAGAAAAGCAGTATATCTTTTCATAAAACGCCACCGATCAGTATAGAAGCAGATTTGGGTCGAGGGAACACATTTAACCGACATGGTGCAACGCCGTCGTACATATTTCTCATGTGTCGCTGCTCCAACACACCTGGATTCTGCTAATGTCTTCTGCAGAGCTTGATGATGCAGGAGTGTGTTGGAGAGAAAGGAGAGATTCTTTGGAAACAACTCCCCCGTTTCCAAAAAGGAAGTATAAGCGAACTGAAGATTTATCGTGTGGCTCGACAAGTAAAAGTAAAGTTATAGGAAGATATGACCCTCAAAGTCTTTAAGAGGTGATGTCTTTTCCTGTCTTTCTCACTTTCACTGTGACCTCACCTCGTCCCACCATCTTTCTCTTTTCAGAGCAAATCGCCTCTGCGCCATGTTCTTTGATTTTCCAAGCACCGTAGCACCTTATCAGGAGCAGGAGAGACGTTTAGTCCTCATGGAGTCCACGCTGAGACTCCTGGAGGGATAAAATGTGCTACAAGTAAAGTCCATTTCCTCCAGCAGCGTCCAGACTGCAGGGGTTGCTCCTTACACTTGTCGTCTGTTTGATGAAATAAACTTTTCTTATGAACAAATTTTTTTATAAATGTTGGTCCAAAATCCACCTTTGAATCTCACACAGCTGATGAGGCTCCTTAAAGCCGACTCATTAGGCTCCTCTGGTAAGGACTCGGGGGGGTTTTAAATGACTGTGCGAACATGAGCGTTTCTCACAGTCCGGGTGCACAAAGGGCGGCGAGTGGCCGTGGGAAGACCGTCTGCTCTCTGTGTGTGTTCACACCGAGAGGATTTCCTGTGTAGGTCCCGGGGAAACGCTCGGCGGGCCTCCTTCTTCTGCTCCATCTGTTGTCATTTAGCCTCCCGGCTCGGCGTGCGCTAAGAGGCGGAGTGCGTGTACCTGCAGTATGAGCAGCATCTGTATGATGGAGGGAGGAACTCGGGCTCGCGGCCGCGACAGCGCCTCGTCCAGTTTCAGGTTGAGGGTGATGATGTCCCTGAAGTGGAGGAGAGCCAGCTGACGGACAGACGGCTCCTTTCCCTGAAGAGACACACACATGTTGGCACAATGAAGCTGTTTCACTGGAACAAAACAACAAGATCGTGTGTGTGTGTGTGTGTGTGTGTGTGTGTGTGTGTGTGTGTGTGTGTGTGTGTGTGTGTGTGTGTGTGTGTGTGTGTGTGTGTACCTGCACGGGATAGAAGATGGCCTGCAGCATTGACAGAACATCGCAGAAGAAGAAGTCCCATGTGTCTGCCAGAGAGTCCAACAACTTCTGACCTGAGAAACCAACAGGAAGATTAATCCAAACTCACATATGTTTCATTTCTCTGTTATGTTTTGTGTTGGACTTTGTAATGAGATGAAATTCTGAAGCACGTCCTTCATAATATCTTCTGTAAATGGTCTTAATAGTTAAAAAAAAAAAAAAAACCAGCAAAGTGATGCACATTTTTTCAAAAACTAATGTATTATTAGTATTTTCTCCCTGTATATGGAGATTTGTCCTGCAAATAGGTGGATTACATTTGTTCTGTGATATTTTAAACGTATTTTAGACTTTCCCTATATAGTGATTTCACATTGCATCAAACCTTAAAGCACTTTCTGCCGTCACCCACATTTTCTCATTTCTGGACATCGACTAACATTTGAGATGTTCCGCCTTTATTCGGGGCACTTTGGGGTTTAGTGCCTTGCCCAAGGACACTTAACGTGCAGGACAGAAGCACCAAATTTAGGATTTAACGACCAGCCAGTCCACATCGTGAGCCACAGTTCCTTTCTTAAAATAGTCTTGTAGTAAATGTATTGTATTGTTCCAACTCCAAGAGCTCTTCCACTACAGAGGAAGATTATGGAAACATTAAACAATATGTCTGTTTAACCTGGAATTACAAAGCTCATCTAGAGAAGACCACTTAAAAAGCAAAAACTATCCATTAGATAAATTGTTGGAATTACAAAACGTGTTTTTGGCCAAACATGGATTAAAAAAAAAACAGTTTCACAACTTATTCTGACAAATAAATTGATCAATTCCTACAGAATGTTTCTGGTGAAAACCACACCATATGAACTTGTGTTTCATCTTTCATGCATCGCTGAGAAAAACCTTGAAAACCAGGAGCACAATCTCTTTCGGTTAAAACCACAGTGTGACACATTTCTCTTTATACACACTCACTGAAAGGACTGTGAGCTGCAGCAGTTTCTGTTTTCATCAACTGGATACACAAGAGACGCAAAGGTTCATTTCCTGTTTGGTTTTTGCTGCGAATCAGTTGCAATCCTGCAGCGTGTGTGTGTGTGTGTGTGTGTGTGTGTGTGTGTGTGTGTGTGTGTGTGTGTGTGTGTGTGTGTGTGTGTGTGTGTGTGTGTGTGTGTGTGTGTGTGTGTGTGTGTGTGTGTGTAGATAAACAGTCAACCAGTGGAGTTATTCCATAAATCTACAGGATTATTTATCAATTATTGCCCGAGAAGCGACGTTTGTGTCATATTGAGATAAAGTCATTGTTCCTCAGAGAGAAATTCCCGCCACTGACGTCACAGTTTGTTGAAGCTGAGGGGAAACGTCGGTTAATAAGTGAGAGACATTCAGAACTTGAGTCAATGATTTTCACGCCGGAGAAACCATTTCTTTTTCACTGCAGAAGAAATAACTTCAGGAGGGCAGGTTAAAGCAAAATAACAGAAGTAATTTTCAAAATAATTTTTTTCTTTACCACACTGAAACTAAAAAACTGCACCATCAGCGACTTCTAAATGAAGGAAATATTGTTTTGGAAATATTTTTTACACGGCAGTAATCTGAATGTCATTGTTTTCAGACAGCATTCAACCTTTTCAAAATATAATAGTGATGGCATCTAGTTAAAAGAGTAAAATGTCTTAATATTAATCTACTCTAATATTTTCCTGCTGAGATTTGTTTTAATAAGCTTGAATCATTTCAGTTTAAATGCCGCAAACTAAATATTTTGGATTGCTGAATTTAATGGTGTGGTATACTGTAGCGTCGCAGAAAACATAAATAACAACGACAAAAAATTGCAAACGAGAAAGAACTTCATTCACTGAAAAACCAAATTACTATAAGACCGAAGCTCCACGAGGGACGTTTTATTGATCTCTCTGTCCGGCCTTTGGATGTTTATGAGTTTTCATTGGTCTGCTGAATATAAAATGTGTTGCGTTATTATTTTCTGACGTAGATGAGCTATGCAAGCATGCAATTGTGCACTAAAGAAGACATTTATTTCACATGTAAACTATACCAACAAACCTGTGTGAACATGCGAGGAGGAGAAAGCAGGTGAATTCAAATGAAGGAGAGACGCCTGAATACGTATCAGATGTGTTTGATTCCGAGTTTCCGTCAGACTGAACTTTTGCTTGTTCTCCTTGTGGGCGTGGAGGACGGACGGGGGAGTGTATCGGGAGTGTTTGTGCCAACCTTCATAGTAGCGGATCTTGTCCCGGAGTATGACCATGCCTTTGGTGAGCAGCTGGTTCTGCAGGTACTCAGTGAAGAAGGAGCCCAGCTCGGTCTTCAGCAGCTGCCTGCAAAAAACAAAACAACCAAAAAAATTAAAAAAAAACAGTTCACATGAAGTGACTCGGCCCGCAGTCACACGACACCGAGCCTGCAGAAGTCACACGTAAAACTGCAGCGAGTCCCAGGAAACGAGTGTAAATAAAGGCTGCGGCGACGTTCAGACACGTCATCCAGCAGATTCTCTGCAGATAATCTGTAAACAAAGGCCAGCTGGGATGAGCGCGACGGCTCTGCCGCTGTTGTAAAGAAATAAAATAATAAGAAGAAGTAACCTTTAAACTTTGTGCTTCACAAGAAATCTGTGCACTGACAGGAACTCTACTGATTTAAAAACACTAACCGTCTCTAATAAACAAAAGGCTGATTCAACTGGAGGAAAATGTGATTTTATCATTTTCCAGTGAGCCGAAACTTTGTGTTTCAAGATTAAGAACTATTTGCTGATAAAAGAACAATCATAACACTTAAGTCATTTATTTTTTTCCTCCAGGAGAAGGAATACAGATAAGCTCCATCATTTAAATGATCGTGTGAAAAGTTTCCAAAAACTACAAATGTTCAACTTTGCGTGTTTTACCTCGTGTTTATGACTAACCTCACTCTTTACTGGCCCACAGGTTTACTTATTTTGCAGCATTTAGCTGCTTCTGAGAGAGGAAGTGGTCTTTTTTTTAAAAAAATAATTTCCACTTCCCCTCCCTTTTTCTCTTTTTACACTTTCATGTAAATGTCATGTCAAGTCTGGGTTTTTTTTACACCTTTTTGGACTCAGCTGGGGACTTTAACATAGAAGGTGAGGTCACAAAAAATAAATTTACTTTGAAAAGAGATGTAATCTATTTACATCACAGTCAGAAACAATGTAGTGTGAGCTGTAATTTACTTGAACCACCATGATTTCAAATTGGAACCAAATATCGCTGGACGTCATTCATGTACGATTCATGTAACATTTTAAGGTGCACATCTGTTTTTTAACTAAATGTCGTGTGACGGTAATAAACCAGAGCTGACCTGACGCCTTCGTTCAGAGTGTAGAGTTCATTTTCTCCCAGATCTTTCTTCTGGAAAACGGAGATCACTGCGTTGTGGATGCTGCCAATAAAAAACAGATTTTGCACAATGTTCACTCACATACCACCGGCATGAGCGACATTTTTAAGATTAATATCAACATTTAACAAATAACTGAACGAATCGTTTTTAACTCTTGATTTTTTGCTCAAATTTCAACAATGAAACCGGTGAAGGTCTCCTGTAAAAACCACCACAGAGACGAGCGGAGAAGGCAGAAAAGAATCTCTGAGGCAGAATCATATGAGAAGAGGAGTAATGGACCCCGAGGGAGACCGAAGGAGCTGGAGTGTATCTGTGTAAAAAGAGTTTCCTATTCATAGTGTGCACAGAAGCGCCAATGAGCTTCCAGCTGCTGATGTTTTCTCCTGCACAAATATAAAGCTGAGATTTTTTTCCCCCCCAAAATTATAACGCGGTGATGCGTCTGAAGCGCTCTCTCCAGCACCAACCTGTTCCAGGTGGCGTTGGCCCCGGCCCTCCTCTGCTGGGTCCCCTTGTCCCGGCTGCAGTCGTCCACCAGCCCCGTCGCCCCGGCGCCGCCCTTCTCCCCTCCTCCGGCTGCCTGTTTGGCCTGCGAGAGGTCGGTCAGGCTGGAGGACGAGCCGCTGCCCAGCTTCAGTTTGCTGTGGAGGCTCCTTGAAAGCCAAATGGGAGAAAGAAAAAAACAGAAAACAATAATAAAAACCCAATTCATTTTTGGGGAGACGTGAAAAGGATGCGCTTTTATTTTGACGGGTTATCTCACAGCTGGATCCCAGCCAGTTCACACTCACTCAGCTGTGGGAGGAAAAACATGCAAAGTCAACAGTTGACATCACTTACCCAACTTAGTAACATAATAAAGTAATATAAGACACAGTGAAGCCTTTGAGTACACATACACAAGGAATATCAATACTACTTTTGCCTTTAAATTTCTTGAGTATTTATTGATTGCTGCTTAAAAAAGGGTTAATTTGTTATCTGGACCATTTTTTATGCATTTTAGTTTTACTTAAGCTCTGTCATAAACCGATAAGTCGTCAATAATTACTGAAATAAACATCAAGAGAAAAAAGTAAACCGAAAAGTATCTTGTTTTTTTTTAATAGTTTGTTTCTGTATTTAAGGGAGAAGCATGGTTGAGCTGTAGGCTATGATAAGAAGAAATATATGAGTGTTTCAACTCAAAATCTTTATTCCGTGTTTTATTTTGATAACTACATCCGCATTTATTCATATTTAAATACTTTTCATTAGTCATCGGCTACTGTTTACACAAGCTGCTTAAACATACTGCGGACAGACAGGCGCATCATTTACCTCAATCAGGGAGATGGTTTACAAAAAAATCCGCTCGGAGATTTAAACATAATAAAAATAAGTATCGCACACAAGTAGAGTGTAAACAAATGAGCTGAATTGATGCTGAAGGAAAAACCCTCCCAAACCACTCCCCCACCCTCACTGTGTTCACCTGATTTGTGGGAGGAGGTTCCATACGTCACGTCTATAAGTTGTGATTAAAACTGCCTTCGGTCACAAAAACTGGCTGAACGCGGGAAGAAAAATGCGACTTTCAAATCAAATCTTCACACTGAGACTCGCACAGTTTGTACTTACTCTAACAAGTGCATCGGCAGCAAATATCCCCACTCCATGTCTGTGTAGCTCTCATCTGAATGACGTCTCTCTCTCTCTCACTCTCTCTCTCACTCTCTCGCTCTGCCTTTACCAGTCTGTGCCAGCCAGTGGCCACGTGACCTCGAGAGCTTTGGTGCCCCCGGGGGCGAACAAAGGAACCCTTTGAGCTTCGAGAGCTGCCAAGAAGGAGGGGAAAGACTTAAAGGTGACACACATTTCACTCCATCGTCCTCTCTGTCTTCACGTGTCGGGGGACGGACAGAAGCTGCATTCAAGCTGTCGACACTCCACTGATCACTCGCTTCCTTACGTTTCGGCTGTAGGAGCCGTGGAGTCGCTGCCGACAACACATTTGTAACGAGCCATCTCTACGGGAGGCTGATAAGAAACGAAAACAGGTCAAAGAAAAAAAAGAAACAAGAGGGAGAAAAGAAAGGAGAGTGGATGGAAAACCGGAGGCCTGAAAAATAATATGGACGGATAGAAAGAGGAGAAGAGGGGAGGTGTGTTTGTTGTTGGTTTGTCTGTCAACCTCGCTCTTAGTTGTACTGCAAATAAATAGGTCAGCGTGAGAAACAGGAGCCCTGGGCTGACACACACACACACACAAACACACACACACACACACACACACTGAAGAGCGAATGACGCACAACATTAAAGAAATCGAGGAGATCCTCAGAATAAAAGGATGTGACCCGGAAGCAGAGCGCTTTCTGTGTTTGGCCCTGAACCAAGAGGACGACTCGACGTGAAAAGAGGCTGCAGCCTAATTACAAGACAAAAGGGGGAACGTTTACATGCGTGAGAGCAAGAATGAGGTCATTGTGGAATGTGTGTGAGTGTGTTTTACACTTTTTGATCCGCCGAAACAACAACCAAAGACCGAAGGGGAGGAAAAGACGAGTGAGACGGTGAACGAGACGGAGTGAGCGCTTGTTTTCACCTCCTGAACGAACCCTCTCGCTCCATGTCGGCCCCCTGCAGATAGCCCGCAACCGGGCGGCTACGACCCCCGACAAATCAGCATCTGATGAAGAAGTGAACAAAGACAAAAGCAAGTGTAACTGACGGCGTTGAAAACTTCTATAGAATAAGAGGAACTAAGGTGGGAAACAAAACAGCGGAGATCTAATCCCAGCAGCAGATTATGAGGCGTCTCAACATAGATCAGACCTTAAAAGTTATTAAGTCTCCAGAAGATGGATGGATGGATGGATGGATGGATGGATGGATGGATGGATGGATGGATGGATGGATGGATGGATGGATGGATGGATGGATGGATGGATGGATGGATGGGTCTACAGCAGATTGATTTAAAATCTTTGTCTCACCCTTTCTATCTCATAGGTTGGAAAATGGAAACTTTCTGGTCAATATCATAAATACATTGACTGCATCTACAAGAAGAGGTTTGCTACTGATTGAATCAAGCAAAACCTCCGTGTTTATCACATTTAATTAAAAAGAAATCAGACATAAACATCAATAAATGTTGAACATGTTTAGATTTCGATCCCTCAAAGTTGCATCTAACAGCAGAGAAACAGTCACATATTAATGGTTTCTCTGTGAAAGTGAAGCGATGGTTAGTAAATCACTGAACACACGAGAAGATGCAGGATACTGTGTGACTGTTTCTGCCGTCTGACACCCTCAGACAGACAAACGGGTGTCTCCCGTCCCCGTCCAGCTGATGAGACGCTGTCTTCTAATCAAATTACAGGGAGGTGGGAGACGCAGACACTCGATCCGGCCACAGACCCAAATGCCCTTATTCACCCGGTCACTCACTCACTCACTCAGACACACACACAGATAGAATGACGCGTGACCATCCGAGCCGGCGTCCTTCAATGAAACTACTTTTTGGATTTTATTCAAAAACACAGAGGGTCTGCAAATGTTTCAGTTGTGATGTAACAAGTGTTTTGCTGTTAGTGCACCGTGGACAAAAGAGCTCTGGTGAGTTAAAAATCCAGACGATCACAGTGTAAAATGTCTAAACGGAGAACGTTTGTGTGCAGCGGCTCTCCTGTGGTTCGGGCTTCACTTCCTGGAAACTAATAATTCGCACAATGCAATTCTCACCACAGTCTGATTATGTCCGGCAGCCACATTTCACTCATGCATGCTATTGCACTCGTCTTTTCAGGTCAATGCAAATGTATTTTACAGTTTTAACTAAATTTATATGAAATGACTTTTCCTTTAATGGAAGCAAGTCTCTGTGTAGATCAAGAAGTCGATGCCGACAGTCAAAGTGTTTGTGTATCGAGGGGGAAAAAGTGAATATTGGAGCCATAATAGTGTCTAGATGTCTGTGACTCACTGGAGCTCTGGTGAATTAGGCTCGGCCCAGCAGAGGGAACTGTATCTGAAGTGAGTGGCGCGCACACACACACACACACACACGAAGGATAGTTTAATCTGTGTGTTCTGCAGTCTGTTTTCCTTGCACCACACAACAGACCGGTTTAATGGCTTGCTTAAGGGCACAAGGAGTGTGGCTACACAGATTGTGGTTAGGAGTCTTTCTGCTTTAGCATCTGGGCAGATTTTCAGGAGCAGGAATGAAGCCAGTCATCTCCCACTCATTTATAACCATACTTCTTCTTCCTCCTCCTCCTCCTCTTGACTCTGTCAGCAGCAGACAGTTTACATTGTAAGTAGATATCAGGGTCCGCACTGCTGAAAATTAACACCCGTAATCTGCTTCAGCACACACACACACACACACACACACACACACACACACACACACACACACACACACACACACACACACACACACACACACACACACACACACACACACACATACTGAGGGAAATTACCACCCTCCACCAGACAAGTGCTAAAATAAATGTCTGCGTCCTGCAGCAGATTTGTTTCCTCTGCCAGCTTCTGGCAGCAGAACAAACCAAGAGATGGAGTTGCTGCTTGGGAAGACAAAAATTGATAAATAAACCGTGTTTTTTCTCTGACAAACAGTCTGGAGCTGATGTGAAATGCAACTGTTTTAATTTGTGCACAGAAAACACGGAGACGGAGAAGGGAAGAAATGCCACCAGGAGTTAACGAACAGTTATTGTGTTGTTGTGTGGAAGCAGAAGGTGATTCTTGTCATTCTTACAAGTATAAAACTGCCTGCGGGATGTTAAGCTTGAGTCCAAAGTTTGCGAGGAGTAATTTGATTTTGATACTCACTTTTCACCAGACGTCTTCCTCGTTAAGTTTCACTAAAAGTAAAGTGCTCATCAAGTGGAAATGTTGCGCGACCTTATTGCCAGAAATAACTCCAGAGTTTTATGTGATGCATGTGGAGGGGAAAAAACAGTCCAGCTTCTCAGCGCAGATCTGAGCGCGTCATGGTGGCGCAGAGAGAGAGAGAGCGAGAGAGAGAGAGAGCGAGAGAGAGAGAGAGCGAGAGAGAGAGAGAGCGAGAGAGAGAGGGTGAGGATCAGAGGAGTTTCAAGCTGTCAGTGTGCTGAGGAAGCGACAGAGACCTTTACGCACAGCGTGCGTAAAAGTAGAAAAAGTTGTGGTTTGTGTTTGTGTGACATGCACGATGCGATTGAGTGAGGTGAGGTGGGGTGGACTCACCCACCCCACCTTGATTACGTTAACTGCCAGGAAGAATAAAATATTCCTTTATTGAACAGTGGTTAAACCGAATTTACTGGTTAAAATTTGCGTAAAACGTAGTTGTCACATCTCACACAAGATTAACTCGACGTCGCACGCGTCACACCACCAACGTTGGTTGAATTCCATATTTTATGTTGTTTAAAATAAATAAATGACACAATCGATTAAGTCAACAATGACATTTCTTGACGGTTACATGCGCCACAGTTTAGATCCCACCTAGGCCAGACCGGATATACATAAGGAGGTATGCCACCACACCAGTGATTCTCAACTGGTGAGTCGCGACCCAGTCGTGGGTCACTATCTCATTCTCAGTGGGTCCAGGACCATTGCCTGGGGAAAGGGTAACATGATAATAACCTATAAATAAGAAAAAGAAAACTCAACAAAACAACATTTTCTACCATTGTTTAAAATACAAGTACATTCTGAAACTTCTCGCAGTCAATACACTTTTTTACTAAACCTTAATTTGATTTTAATAGAAGACAATCTACAATCCTTTAAAGTTGAATTTACAACCAAAAAGGTTGCAAGTTTTCACTCCACCACCTCGCAGCAATCGGCTGTTTAGTCGTAGTCTCAGTGTTTTGCTTCGAGTACATCCTCGAAATAAAAACCTTGAATGGAAATGAATGTTCACTCGGGTCACTTCGGATCCTCGCTCCATTGGATGTAGCTCAGGTGACAGTGGAAGTTGTCTGAGCATAGTGAAGTCATTGTCATTAAACCAGTTTTACTTGATTGAGTGAGTTTAGAAGTACAGCCACAAGAAAATGAATGTAAAATGGTCATAAAGAGGCAGATTGAGTCTGCTTCGATACTCAGGTGGACTCTGACATTTAAATGATGTTTGTTTGATACTAAAAAAGGTAAAAAATAAGGAGGAACCATCTCTTCACTTTTACCGACGCTCAGTTTGAAAATACAGGACATTACACTGAGGGCTTTTATTGCTGCTGCACTGGCTGTCGCATGTGTGTGTGTGTGTGTGTGTGTGTGTGTGTGTGTGTGTGTGTGTGTGTGTGTGTGTGTGTGTGTGTGTGTGTGTGTGTGTGTGTTTTGTGACCTCAGAGCTACCTTTCATTGCCCTAGTGATTATTTCTGCCTGGAGCCATGAACAGTATCTAATGTACAGATCGCTGCGTTAACCACTGTGATACACCTACTGCGATTTCTCTGCAGAGATTGACCACACACACACACGTACACACACACACACACACACAACTCCTTTTTTTTTTCTTCGTCCTGCTGCAAGTTTATGACGGTTCAAAGTTGACTGGCCGAGGCCTGATTGTGCATCAAAGGGAACTCCTGGAAAAACACGGCTCAAGGTTCACTCATCGCCTTAAAGGACATAAACACACAAACACATGGGATTAAAAACTGTTTGAATAAGTTAAGTTTATGTCGTTACTTAAAGGCTGAAGATGGGAAAAAAAATCCTGTCTAAATGTCGTGTGATTTTTCATTAATGGACAAATAGACTGTACTGAGATGTGAGTTTGGGGTTTTCATGTTTGTATATGTATTTTCCTCGTTAGTACCAAGTTAGTCTTCATTTTCTTTTATCATGATATATAGCGTTCAGATTATTCTCATCCCGGATGAAACATCTTGTACTGTTGAGCCTCTTTCTTCCTTCCAAAATGGCAGAATAAGCAGAAAAGTGTGATTCATTTGCACCTGATTTATTCTCACAGTGTTCCGACCAATAAAGCCGCTTCTCTTTCTGTTTCTCTTTCACAGCCTCGGTCTGATCTGGTTCATGGGTGTGAGTTTGTACTTTCACGGCACACTTTGAAGTCGACTTCCAACAAGGGAGACGAAGGTTAAGAAAAACCACAAACTACGAGAGCTGAGCAGAAAGAACTGGGTGAAATGAGAACGCATGAGGCCGGGAGGAAAACGTTGTGACGTCCGCCGCATGGCCTGTTAGTGGTGTGAAACCTGTCCACTTCAGGATGGTTTGTTCTCTCGCTTCCTCGGTTTGCACTTCATTTCCTCTCACACACACACACACACACACACACACACACACACACACACACACACACACACACACACACACACACACACACACACACACACACACACACACACACACACACACACACACACACACACACACATACACACACACACACACACACACACACACACCTCTCTCCTGTAGTATCTGCGTGGCTCCAGCAGTCATTGCTCTCACCGTAGACTTGGATTATATTCAATTCCCTTCCTGTTGTGCTCTCATACGCTCAAGGTCAAGAATGAATCCAATCTACAACGCCGCCTCTTAAACATTAGTTTCATGTGATTTTGCACAATGAGAACTTCCTCTTCCTCCTTAATTTCATATCCGGGAGGAGAGAAATTAATAGAAAGGCTTTTCTTTTAAGTAGAGGCCGAAAACACTGAGCTCTTTTATCAATCAGAATAAACTCTGACTTTTTAAAACATTTCTAATCTCCACTTTTTTCTCAAGGTTACAGGAATTTCACGTTAAAAGAATTGACAGTTAATAGGTTCTGTAGAGAATAAAATGCATAATTGTGGGTCTGCTGATTGGAAACTTTAATTTTTTTTGTTTGTTTTTGTCCATATTTTGAAAAATGTACAAATAAAGTCTTGTAAAAAAAAAGAAACTTTGATTTCAGCTTTTTTTTCAATCATCACATTTGCATCACGTCTCTATCTCTTTATTATAATTACTTGTAAAAAAAGAAATAAATAAAAACCATATAGTGATGAAGACACACGCGATGAAGAAATGCAGCAGTTTGAGTACGAGTCCTTGTCTGTGAGCGTGAGTTCAGGCAGCGCAGCGACAGACACTGTTTGTTTATCTCCACCTCATCTCCTCTATTTAACCACACACAAACTCATTTTCGCCGCACACAAACAAACACAGGCTGGACACAAGCGCTTCACGCGTCGCTCCAAAACATCGGCAGGAACTTGTAACGACGCCACTTACGCGCCCCCAGCAACACCCGCCGCCCCCGTCACGGCTCCCAGTTCACACCAAACACAACCAGGTTGCAACATCATCGCTGCTGCATGTGGGCCAACCTGTCCAACCCCAAACACCGCAGACGGAGGCCGTATACTGCCTGCAATGGCCTTCACGTGAACTTTACGTTGAATCGTATGGCTGTTTACTGGATGCAGACCGGGATTAGACGGGTCTCCTGTGTTCGCCCCCCCCGTCTGGAGACACTAAATGAGAGTTTGAACTCCAGCAGAGGTCAACTGCTTGTTGTGTTCAATCTGCTTCATTCAAGGGCGACTGAAGTCAAGCGGGAGGCCGAGGGGTTAATGAGCCAGTTAATGAGTGAGAAGGAACGAATGAAAGGTGGAACACAAAGGAGGAGCGATCGGATATCTGAAGAGTAGCAACGCCACTTTTCCTTCGGTTATCTAAAACTGAAATATCTTATAACTTTAGTATCTGTTCAACAGATATCAAGAGACAAACACAAAGACGTCCACAAGTATCGAAGAAGCAAAAATCACTGTTGATTAAATATATAAAACTCTTTCCCATTCCTATTAACTCGTCTCATAATATTACAGGCAGTTGGACTTAACAGAGAGCTCGTGTCTCGTTCAGCTGATTCTGGTTGTCAAATGGACAAATATCAGTGTGTCCTGAATTGACCCGGTGACTTTAAATTGGCTGCAGTGCGTCAGTCGTCTTTGGATAAACAATAAGTGAATAAAATAACATTTCATCATCTGATAACTTGGATTCGGCGGTTTGGGACGTCTATTAATTATTAATTTTTGACTTCCACTAACGTCTGACTCTGTGAGGATGTATGAAAACATTAATGTCGGGTTAAATCCAAAGACACAATGACCACTTCCTGTTTCCTGCTACAACGCGGCCCAGTGGAGTTTTTACAGTCTGACCTAGTTGCAGGTCGAGTGGTGAGGAGATTCTCAGGCTGACCTGTTACCTGAGGTCACCTGCGGTTTATATAGCCTGTCTTTTCAGGAGATTGTTGTTGTTTTTTTTGCTTTCTTTGAAGATAAGCAGGTCAATAAAGAACTTCAGTCCACAGTGATATTTTTCAGCAATCGTTAGAAGCATTCCTATTAAACTGAATACAGACATTTATTCATGCTGGACTTTGCAGAATTCAGACATTCAATAGTGGATAAAAGTCTATTATTGCAAACATGTTTATTAACAAGATGGGAAGGTTTTCTTATGTTCATGACTCATATCAGGCAATCTGCAGTTTATTCTGTAACATTTACGTCTGCTGAAGCAAAGAACTGCCTCCTGATCTGCAGTCTGTGAATCTCATCTCTCCCCCACACACACATAAATGACATCTGAAGTACATGCTGTACAAGTATTTACATGTAGCTCTTGTGCACAAGTACTGTTTATCTTGAGATTTCTTCAAATAAAAAAAAAATAAATGCAACTAATAATTATGATTTAAAATTTCTGTACAATTTCCATAGAAGATCTATGAAGTTGGGGATTTGATCTTTTGGTAGGAAGATACAATATGGGAAATAAAAATACAAATAAACAGGCATAAACACCAATAACTACTTTATTGACTCGCTTACATTCGTTTTGAGATGTAACTTATTCATTTCTTCAGTTTGATATTGAAGTTAGTATTAGAGTCGATCGATTGTACCTGTGTTTTCTAGTGGAAAAAAGTGTGTCTTTAATTTTTCTTTAATATTTTTGTACTCATTTCTGGTCTGAGATACATTAAATGTTTCCTTTCGGTTTTGTAGGGAAAAAACTAAACATTTTAAAAACTTGCAAAGTTTCTATGAATAAATATGACCTCTGGAAGCTTAAAAAACAAACTGGACTGTTTTGCTCCATTAAAAACTCAGCGGACACTTGAATTACCTCTTTTAATTATTTATCTCTGCTGCAGGTTGAAACACAAAGTACAACCAACTGATCGCCAGCGTTGTGCAACATGTTAAAATTCAGATACATGAAAACCAAGTGTACTTTTTTTGATGTTCAATGTCGTTAGAAAAGCGTGTGGAAGTCAAACATGTTGGACGTTTCCCCCGAAGAGGGAATGTGACACCTTATAGTTTATACTGTAAACAGGTCATAAAGGTCTGTTTGCTTCAATCTGTGTGACCTTTACAGCGACTTTTATCACCTGCAGTCGTTTCCCTATCTTTTAAAAATACAATACTCATGATTAAACTTTTACCACGTGTTACTTTTTTTTGCTGTGTGGTATTCATAAGAGAGCAGGAAAGCTGCGTAATGGAAATTTATTGTTATAATAAACCGGCGAGCCTCATTTTCCTTCCTCGGGCCTCGGCTTCTCCGGGCAGACTTTCATATTTTCACCGTCTCCATGGAGACAGATAATGAGCTCAGGTTCACACCTCCACGTTTCCTGCTTGGCTGTGAAGGAAGAAGATATTTAACCTGCTGCTGGACGAGGCGGACGCAGGCTGCAGGTGGAGGAGGTGAGGATCTCTGCTGGAGCCTTGTGGACAGGATCGGTACTGCAGTCGGAAGCATCACATACTTGCCTGTTTGGCGAAAGTGAATCAAAGTGCAAGTTTGAATTCACTTTAATTGAACCACTTCAATGAGATGTATTCTCACACAGAGCAATGATAAAACACACACAGAGTCACATTCACCGACTTATTACTGTCACCAATTCGTCTCAAACATTTTTTGTACTGTGGAAGAAAAATATAATGCCTGGAGAAAACAGACTGTTAACCACCAGATCATTGTGTGGCGGTGTCCAAAATCATCTCTATGTAATTCAGTGACATGAATAAAATTGAGGAGCACAAATTATTTATATTTTAAATATTTTAAGTGAAGAATCATATTTATCCCATTAACCACACCATCTTTAACGTTGTCAACTTTGAAAACAACTTTTTTTTTTTTTAAATTTAATTATTTTTGCTCTTTTACAACTTTGTCAAAACAAACCCACCAAAACCTGCTTATTTTCTTGCCAGAATGATTGTCAACCAGAAGTTAGAAAGATTCACTACACCCTCCTGTGGTACAAAGTGGTATTACAACACCAGGCTGAGGTCTGGGAAACGCAGTCACAATTTAATATCTTACCAGCTTTAGATTTGACCGTGTGACTTGCAGACTGTCTCAACTTTAAATATCAAACATCATTTGTAGCTCAACATGAAGCTTTGCTGAATATTGTTCCATGGAAAAGGAACAACGTACACTGTATGTCAGTATTTAGGAGCCAGTCTGCTTATTCTTATTAAAAGGTCCTTCCTTATAAATCCACCTATTTTTCCATCTACATTTGTCTTTGACATTTTCCCAGAGCTATGAAACGCTGTGATTTTAAAAGGACGTGAAAACACAAAAATCTGCAGATCACCCTTTTTTTTCTTTCATTTAAACAACTTTTATTTATTAAGTTTTTACAAATAAAGTAACAAATTTCATTGTATGGTAGCGCAAAGCGCAAAGTTTTGTCTTTAATATGAAGCTTGAACACTCTATACTTAGTGCAAAACATACCGTTAGAGGCTGCCGATGACTCCCTACATGGATTTTTGTTTTTGTTTCATTCACTCATCCATTTCAATTTCAATTCCAACCATCTTTGTACGATATCAGCCACAATACAGAAAAAGAAAGGCGGTAAATTCAATCAGGTGCTGTTGGAAGACGATAAAACGGTGTGTAAAAAACAAAAGGACAATTTAGAGAAACCAGAAAGAAAATTTCACAGGAGCAAAGCCACATAAAACATGTTTTTGTGTGTTGAGTTTTGTAATAGTTGGGCACTTCTACAGTAAAAAAAAGAAAAAAAGGGGGGGGAGTGAGTCGTAAACAAGCAAAAAACATAAAAAGCTTCTTAATTTATTCCAATGCAGATTAGTTAAAACAACTACTGCTACACTTTGTGTGTCTCAGCTATTTAAAAAAAAACAAAACTTTTCCATTTAACCTTCAGGAAACTTTCAACCCTACTTGAAATTAAACTGTCATGCTAATAAAATTGCATTGCAGCTTTTGCAAAGTAAGCAAACAAACGAAACGCTGAAGCTCCAGTGAGTAAAAAAAGCAGACGACTTCCTCCCAAAAATCTCCAGCTCCCAACATGGCACCGAGTCCAGAGCCAAAACGAAGTGGCTCCGCGGTTTATTCACAGCTTCAAACCCAAATCGACTCGCAGGAATAAAAAAGTCGCGTTATTCCTCGTGAGAGAGTGAAGGCGTCACATCAAAACTGGCGAAAGCAATACTTCTTGTACAAACTTCACAGAGTATTCAGAGTATTTCGAAGCAAACTAAAGACATTCAACAACCTTTCAGTGAAATTTGTACCAAGTGCTTTTCATTCACGTGGACACAAAAAAAAAAGAAAAGAAAAAGAAAAAGAAAAAGGAACGGGGGGATTTATTTATTTATTCTTTTTAAAAAAAGGCCTTTCAGCTAAACTGAACCGTTATCACATTATCTTCGGTCATTTTCACAATCCGACTCACTTCAACCACAGTGGCTGTTAAAAAACCACCGCCTCCAACGCGGCCATTCACATTCAGATATTTAGTAAAGCGCAACTTTTTTTTTGAAAAAACACAAAATAAAACCGCCTCGGCTGCTTCACAAAAGTCAAGACAGAAAGAAAGAAAATATTTTAAGTTTTAAAAGCTTCCTACGCGTCGTTTCTGTCGCTACTGCGGCTTCCTGTATGGATTCAAACTGATTCGTTGTGGCGTTGCGTGTAAGAAAAGTGAAGAATCATGTCAAACCACACGCTGGCAGCCTCAATCAAGCACTTTATGGTAAGTTGGTGCTAAAATCCTCATAACTGCTGCATTAAAACACTGTTTCTAGAGCCATCTTTAAGGTAAACGTCTGATAAAACAACAAGGGCAAGTAACTTGGCAGTTGTTTTTTTTTAATCTTTTGAAGAGCGATTTTCATAGTATTTAATGCGAAATGCATTTCCAAAAAAAAAAAAAAACAGCAGCAGTGTAATTCCTCATCATGGCCCACAGCACATCGCTCACCACCACACAGCTTAAAGAGCCCAAAACCCGTGTTTGAAGTTTAGCTGATTTCACAGGAAAGCAAGAGAGTCAATACTGGGTGTAAGTTTTGGTTTAAAGATGTTGCCTTTATACCGGAGGACGTTTAAAATCCGACCGTTAAGTACAGAGTGGCCCAAGCTTCAAATACAATCGTCTACGACTCCCTCCTTCCAAAAACAGAGACACGGTGGCCGTTCCCCCACTGACCCACCCGGTTTCCACGCCACGCCCACTTCCTCTCGCCCAAAACCTCCAATCCTGACAAAGAAGCAACAAGAAGGATGCAAGGCACTAGTCTTCGCCCCCCGCCCTACCTACCCCACCCCCAGTGACGGCGGGGGCTCCAGAAGGGGGCGTCAGGAGAAGCAGAACATAGACCGCAAAGAAAGAAAAGAGCTTTTTTTTCTTTTGTTTTGTTTTCAAGTACATTAAAATGGACACCATTGGTTTATACATTCACATTCATCTAACAAAACCAGGGATCGGGAGGGAGATTTAAAGTGTCTGATATAGAAGTCCTGTATTTAAAAAAAACAACAACAAAAAAAAAATAGCTAGCTTTGACTTTTGTTATCTAAATATGAACTATCCTGCCGTTCGGCTTCTGGGATCTATTTCGACTTTCAATTCCATCAGTTTGGGACGTGAACTGAACTGCAGCCGGTTAGTTGTTGGTAAGGCATCGCTATGGAAACGCGTCCTCGCTGGACTGATGGAGGGACGCTTATTGACGAAGAGGAGGGGGGGGGGGGGGGGGGGGGGCAGTGAATTGAAAGTGAAAGGACCCCAAACGGTTTCATTATGTATTATCTGTTTTTGTTTTTTTTAAACTTGTGACATCAAACCCTAAAACTAATGTTGTCCAACAACATCTGCTAAGAACAAACAACAATAATCACAGTGTCTCCACATCGTGCGCCCGTCGTGCACGTAGAACAGGTCCATTGACAGAACACATCGTAGTTTTTTTTTTTGTTTCTTTTTAAATAGAATAATCATTAACAACAACAATTAGGATCATAATGTACATTGCAATCATCTCGACCCCCCCCACCCCACCCCCCCGACGCTGAAACCAACCCCGAAATATGACACTATGAAAGTGAGGCATCGTCTTGAGTGAGTCGGTTAAACAGCTGCTACGCCGCCGGTGTGTATTTACACGAGTCTGTGTGCCTGGATGTGTGTGTGTGTTTGAATGTCTCGTGTATTCTGTGTGTGTGTGTGTGTGTGTGTGTTTCAGATTGCGAGCTGGGGGGACAGCAAGCAAAAACACAAACAAACCCGAAAACCCCCCAAAAATAAAACAAGTAAATGGAATCATCATAGCTGACATTCTAGAAAAAAGAAAAATGGACACAAACTGTACAAGGACTTTGACAATATTCTGATAACAAGGCCACTTTATCATGCCGAGTTGTCCCCCCCCCCACCCCCCCCGTCTGAAAGGTTTCTGCCGTTATTGCTTCGAATGGCAACAGAGAGGTGAAGAAGAGCGAGGGATGGAAGAGGAGGCGGCGTCCGGAGCCCACTGACACGACGTTATTTAATACTAATCTTTTCTGAGCCACCGAGCGCTGGGCTGCACCTCCTCTCAGCCGCCGGTTCTTTCACTCCTTCTCAACATCAGTTGTGCTTTTTAACAGCGAGGAAAGATTTCTAATACCTGCTGCCATGTCTCGTCTTCCACGGTGCTGCGTTGCTTGAGAAATGCTGCTGTCGAAATGCTGCTGTCGAAATCAGGACTTTCTACTTATCGTCACCCACTTCCCCTTTAAATTTAGCGGGGAGACGATCTCTCTTTTTTCTTTAAAGTTTGCTATGTTGTGATAATAAATCAACAGCGAAAGCGACAACCTGCTTTTCCTGTCAAAATCTCCAGCAATCAAACTGTTTGAGAGGATTTACATGGACAGGAGGGTGAGAGTTAGATTTTTCTAAAGTTGACCTCCATGTTCCACCTCCTCCTCCGTCTGATGTAATTTCTTCCCACCAGCGCGCGGCAGAGATCCGTGACTCAGCCATGAGAGCCTGAACACAACACCGCACATGCAATCAGTTAATGACATCAGTCTGGAACCCTGTCAGAACCTCTTTGGCCTTTTTCTCTTGTAATGTTTCACTCCTGAGTCTTTTCTTTTTACCCTTGATCGTTTTGGCTCGTGGCCAGAAGCCCGCGGCAGAAATGGAGACGGGTGTGGCGGCGTCTCGCACGCATGGATGGAAGCAGAGATGAGTGCAGGCGACCAAATCCTCCTGATTTCCTCTTTAATGGATCATCCTAGATCATCTCAGACTTCCTTGCCCTTCATGCTCTTGTAGCTTTTCCTGCTCGCTCCAGGCAAAACGCTCTCCTCTGCCCCGCTCCACCAGTCAGGCTGATTTAAACCCCGCCCGCCGCCCGCCCCTACGTGGTCCTCAGGTTGGGCCCCCCCGGGTTGCTGACTGATTTCTGCAGAGGGGTGGCCAGTTGGAACGCCTGGAGCGAGCCCTGTCCGGGGAGCGGGCCCTGCGAGGTCGTGTAGGGGCCCAGAGGCTGCGAGGTGCTGACCAGCAGAGGCTGCGCCGGGGTTTGGTGTGTGGCGGAGATGCTGTGGGCCGGACCGGACCACTGTGCGCTGTAGGCAGCGGAGGGGGTGTAGTTGACGAACTGGGCGGGCTGGGGGAGGGGCGGAGTGGAGGAGGCGGGGGGCTGGCACAGCGAGCCCTTGCGGGCGGCCAGAGAGGTAGCAGTGGTGGGGTTTGCAGGGAGGTGGGTGGAACCACCGATGCTGCTGGGACAGAGCTGGCTGGGGGCCGAGTACTTCCTGCCCAGGCTGGCTGACTGGATGACCTGCAGGGATCGGAGGACAAGATTCATGATCTGAAACCAACAGGCGAGTGTGGAAGTGGTGTGTTATCATACCAACCTCATAGCTGTGTCCCTGCGCTGGAGCCTGCTGCAGCTGTTTGGCACTCCGCTTACCCTGTGAGAGTTGAACTGTTAATATCGATTCATAAAACGGTAAAATGAAGCATTTTGATGAGTCCAATGACTGATAAAGCAGCTGTAAACCTGCGAGAGGTTCATGGCGTCTCTGGCCCAGTTGTCCACCAGCTTGTGGAGGTCGTCCGTGAAGGTTCCTTTCCTCTGGTGGGGGGCCGAGATGTTGGGGGGCAGACTCTGGGAGCCCCCCTGACTTTGACCCAACGATCCGCTCACTGCGTTGGTGCTGTTCGTCCCTGCGAGGCGAGAGAGAAGACAGAGGGGAGGCGAAAATGTGAGACAGTGTTTCAACAGTGGTATTTAAAGTCATGCTCTCTGAATGAATGTCTGGACCGTGGAAAGGTCAGAGGTGGAACAGGTCAGCGTTTTAGGGCAGCATGTTGATATGGTCGCGGGAGCTGCAGCGTTTAGTTTCAATGATGGGGGATTATGATGAGAAACAGGAAAAGGAGACAACTTATGAGATTATAATATGCCAAAGCTGTGCATTTCTAATAATTCTGTGAGACACGGGGCAATCTGTGAAGCTGACATGCGCAGCAGCAAGTTGTTTTTCCTCACAGCCAGCTCTGTAAGTGAAGCCATTTGCCCCATGAATCACTTTTTCTCAAAGTTTACTTCACATGTTGTCCATGAGATGGCACTCAAGCTCTGCAGTAAGATATATGTAGGCAGCCGTGTGCCAAAACTCATGGAGAAAAAATTTAATGGGAGGGGGGGGGTGCAAAACACTGCAAACTGGGCAAAGCTTGCTGCATGTATTTACACACTCTGTGCGTATTAATTCACTGCTTCCTGTCGGTGCCTCTTCCAAGTGTAAAAGGGCATCGAGTCACTTTCCTGACGTGACTGAATCAAGGCCAATAATGAGGCTGTCAACAGGATTAATGGTTTTACAGTCAGATATGGATACCCAAAACAGAAAATACATAACCTTTCTTAAACGTACAAATAGTTAAAACAAGTATCAGGAATCAAAATAATACAAAAACTGTCTTCATGAGAGTGAGAGTTCACTTAAAAAACAAAAAAACATTTCTTTTGCTGCAGAAAATCCCAATCCTATGCAATAACTGCAAAAGGCCGATTCACTGTCTTAATGCCACGACGTGTTCGCACCTGATACTCCATGACACAATGAATTATGAGAGGAAGTTTTGAGGGGAGAAAGAAAAAAAACTAACTAGATCGTACAGCTCGTCAGACAAAGATTGCCATGTCATGCTAAACAAAATGGAGGAAAATAAGGATGAGGAGACGCTGAGTCATGAGTGACTGCAGCAGCACGGGATTCTGGTCAGTGTAGTCTGGACCATGAGCCATGATGGAGGGGGGAGGGGGGGGTTCAGAGGTGTGTGTGTGTGTGTGTGTGTGTGTGTGTGTGTGTGTGTGTGTGTGTGTGTGTGTGTGTGTGTGTGTGTGTGTGTGTGTGTGTGTGTGTGAGGGAGGGAGAGCTCGCAGGTGCATGCACCAGGTATTTCAGTCATTTCAGTCAAACTGGGTTTTTCCCTCCAAAACTCGAGTCTCAAAATTGTTCCAAGACGTTCAATCTGACTTTGACACAGTGGCTGAAATAACTGAAGCCAATCTCATATTTGGCAGGACGTAACAGATTAAATCTCGAGGGCGCCGGAGGGCGGGAAAAAGGCAGCGGGGCAGCGTCAATGCAAGGATGAAAGGAGGAGGAAGAGGAGGATGGATGGATGGATGGTGGGAGGAAGACCAAAAAGATAGATAATTACGACAGAGCTGGTTGCAGGGGCAGACTTTTTTCACCATCTTCCCTGTGCGGCCGGAAGACAAGAATCGGGAGGATTGGGAGAGAGTCAGAGTTAAACCCCGCCCACAACACCCGACAACCAAACACGATATGAATCGGACTCTTTTATTTCAAGCACTCAATAACCAACGGCCCAATAACATCTTAAAGACCTGCTGCACGGTGCAAACCGGGGAAATGTGTTTAGACTTACAAATGTAGTGTTTATTTTAAATGGAGGCATCGTGATGAAACAGAGCAGGTAGGCTCAACATAATATATATATATATATATATATATATTTTTTTTTTTTAATCATCTAAAGCTCTTTGGACTGTGTCTGCACGCTTTGGCTTTAAGATGCTTTTGGGTAACCAACACCTGGTTCTTCCCCTCCACAGCTGCCAGAACTGGGTCCAACACTCAGTATCCTCAATCCAAACCCTCAAACTGCCCCCACAGATTAGATTTAAACATAAATGGAACCAAAAGTGGGTATGAGAATGTATCTAATACTAACTGTATATAGGACTAAGACCCAGGTCTGTCTCTCTCTCTCTCTCTCTCTCTCCCCTCCTGGTGGTGCGGTGACGGAAGGGGGGGTGAGGATAGAAGAGTGAGGAAGGGAGAGAAAGGATTCGAGCTGCAGAAGGTTCAGAAGCTCCCGTAAACATCCTGTCATCAAGCACAATATATAACAACACTTCAAAATGGGTTTCCAATGGGGGAGAAGGGGGGGGGGGGGGGTCACTTTATTGGTAAAATAATAGATTGAAGCACAGTGAACAGAACTGTGCCTAAATAATAAATTTATATAAAGCCAACCAACACATTCCCAATTAAAAAAAGAAACTGAAGGACAAGGGAGTCAAGTCATCAGGTCTCTCGTTGTTCTTCCTTGTTAGTCTGCTGGTTTATTTGTTAGCGGTGAGAAGAAAGCGGTCGAGGTTCAGAACTCAAAACTATCGCCTGATCTGCCAGCACGGAGACGGAGACATGAGCTCCACCAATAAACACATGAAGGGAATCGATTCGAAAGTTAAACATTAAATTCCTAAAAGAAAACCATCTTTCCTTTATGTTTTTGAACAAATATAAGTTTAGGTTCCTGTTATGATATTAGGAGGACAGACATGTCTCAGCACTGGGAACTAAGCTTTTACTTCCAATTTCTTCTGGTAATAAACGTTTGTGCATAAAGGTCAGAGATTCTGATTTGAGTGTCTTCGCTCTGCAGGATGGAAGAAAAAGATCTAAACACTAGAATGAAGCGACACGACTCAGGTTGCATTGATCCTCAAAATCAATTTCTACTTAAAGGTTGTGGAGGATTCGTCACCACTTCATACAGTCAGAAATGCAAACGATGAGCATTAAATGTGACGTTAGAGAGGCGTTGGTCCATGAAGACTGTAAATCTATTTGAAGAGGAGGAGGCAGTTAGAAAGATGGCAAACCTTGCAGGAAAAACATTAAAAAGTTACGGGAAGCTCTGGATTGTAAGAACTATTAGTGTTTCTATTTTGTGTCCTGCAGTGAAATGCAATTTATTTATATTTTCTGCTTTGTACGTACAACCTCTGTGTATTTTTTCCCAGCATAAACAACAAGGATGTTTGCTGTAGCGATGAGCAGCTGATTGCATTTGAAGATCTCAATTTGGATAGAAATACAGTTTAATCTTATTTAGACAACAAATCCGGCTGCACGCTAAGCTGACTCTCGTCGTATTCGACTAAATCCAGCAAAGCTGAATTTTATTAGGACTCGTCAGATTTCTGCAGGACACTGTTGATATCAGAGGCGGTGGGGTCTTCCTCCACCAGGAGAAGAAAACCCACAGGAAGACAGGACGACCGAGACTTGATGGAATATAGGAGTAAACAAAACAGAACAAAAGTAAGTGAGGGTAAAAGGAGAAGGGCAAAGAAATAAAGCGTTACACACAAAGAGCCAAGCAGGGCGTACTCAGAAAGCGCGTCCTCCTGCCGCCAGGCTTGAAGGCCAAACGCTCCGAACCCCAGCTGAACTTTACACAGCCTGAAGAGAGGGAGGGGAGAGGAGGAGGAGGAGGAGGAGGAGATGAAGATGAGAGAGAGAGATAGAGAAAGAGAGAGAGAGAGAGAGAGAGAGGAGGTGGTAACAGATCGACCGAAGCGAGAGGGAAATAGAGAATCGAGGGAGCAGATATGACGATATAGAGACAGGAGAGGAGCAGGTGAAAGAGAAGAAACAGAGACACGTTTGAGGGATCCACAGAAAAGACGTCAACCCGTGAGTTCAGACACACAGAGAGAGAGAAAACACACCGAGAAACATTTTGTTTTCCGTGAGGGAGTGAAGAACGACAGACGCCTGTGTTTCTACGCAGGCGAATCAGTTTGTTTAAATTCAGACTATTTATTCATTTATATTTTACCTGGGGTGGGAGCGCACAGGCTGGGCACGGAGAGCGCCGCCTCGCTGGTGTAGGCCGAGCACAGGTTGTCGCTGGAGGGCGAGGGCTTGAGGGGCTGGGGGAGAGCGCTGCCGCCCGAGTCGGCCAGCCCCGCCGGGGTCAGCAGGGCCAGCTGGCCGGGGAACATGGTGGGGACGCTCTGGGCGGATAAAGTGCTGCCTGGAAGGTCGAGCGGGGCAAAGGCGAAAGGCGAGGAGGGGCACAGGGCGGGAACCAACACGGAAAGCAGACAAACACACAGTGGTGACAAACAGATCGAGGCACCCGTCACCCCCAACACACACACACACACACACACACACACACACAATGACAACATGGAGAAAAACAGACAGGGAAAGCAGTCAGAATTTTTTAAGCTCCAGGTCTGATTCAGCGTACACCCACATGCACGTATGACCAAGCAAATACACACACACACGCATACACACACACGTATATGTGCACACAAATGCATAAACACAGAGAAGATGTAATGTTAGAGGGAATGTTATTTTTAATCATACTGGATGTGGTGGATCAAAATAAGAGCATCTGTGAGTTTCTATTAAAAAATAAAAAAAGTTAAAGGTTCAGTTGAACCAAATAAAACAAAATACACGTTTTCTTTCTCTCATGGTCACGTTATATTATTATAATGCTTTTGTTATATTTTGAGCAGGTTTGAAAAGGTGACAAGTGATTTGAGATGTGATGATACTGGTTGCAAAATGAGACTTAAATAAACGCCACACCATGATATTCATTTTCAATAATACCCGTATAAAAATTGTAATACTGACAAAAAAATCATACAGCTCATCATAGTTCTACCCCCCAATAATAAGGACATTATACTGGATGTTTACATATTAGTTAATATAAGAAGTAATAGGTTTCATCATTTTGACGAACTCATCCTTTAACGTCGCTGCTTTAACGAGAGCTCACCGGGCTGTAACGGGCTCTTGCTGCCGTGCGTGGAGCTGGTCCTGGACGATTTTGACGACTTGCTTTTAGTCGGTCGTCTCCTCCTGCCCGTCAAGGCGACCGCAGGAGGGATCACCGCGATCGGGGGGACCTAAACAAAACGCCCAAGGAGAGATGACAGTTTGTCTTACACTTTTAATCGCTCTTCCTGAATATATCATGACAAAAAATTATAAATTACATTAAAAAAATCCACAACATTTCACTCAAAGCCAACAATTACTGCTTTAATCCAATTTTTTTTTTCACCCAGTTGTGATTTAATTTCATCAAAGAAATAAAATAAGGCCAAAACCCTATTTTAACGATTTTTAGACTCTGAATATGAGAGATATTTTGAGGGTTTTTAAGGATCTGTGCAGACTGTGTGAGTGTCATGCTGTTGATTCAGCTGGTGTGACGGACCTTCCCCAGCCTGGTGAACAGCCGATCGATTTCCTCCTTCTGGCGGGAATGGAGGGCTTGAATCTCACGCATGTGCCTGGTGGTAGAAAGAGGGAAGTAAAGTAGTTATAATAAAATTATGTTGGGTAAATGAAAAGAACAAAGAAGAAGCGGTAGTTTTTCAGAGCAAACTTTTCAAGAAAAGATAAAAAAAAAAGCAGAAAAACTCTTGGTCTTCAAAGTACTTAACCTGATTTAGGAAGAGGAGGCAGGAAGAAGAAAACAGAGCGTGGGGGGAGAAGAGGAGATAACGTACTTTTCTCGAAGGCGGCTGACTTCCCGTTTGAAGTCCTCATCCTCGAACTCAGAGTCGTTGTCACTGCTGATGTAGGAGTTATTGAAGGAGTTGTTGTTCAGACTCGGCAGAGAGGCTTTCTGAGGCGAGTCGGGGGTGGAATCCCGGCCTGGCTCACTGGGCCCGTTAGCAGAAGGGGCAGCGGGCAGTGGGCTCTGTCTGCCGGGCTCGGGGGTCTGCTCCCGGGCACGACTGACCGAGAAGCGACCGACGCGAGCCTCTGGGTTCGTCGTCACCTGAAACGAGAGAACAATATCCAGGATGAAGTAAAACAATGATCAGACAATTTAGAGAATAAAGGTGGGAAACCAAAAATACCTGGAAGCGCCCGATGGTGGTGGCGGGTTTCGGCGAGGAGACGGGGGAGGGGTGGGCGGATCCCACTGGAGTCCGTTGTTGAGGGGGTCCGTCTACGACGTCTCCTCTTTGTCCTCCTCCCCCTTTCAGAGGCGACAGGGAGTCTTTGTGCAACGTGTTCTCCGGACTGGAGAGGCTGGAGGATGACGAGGAGGAAGATGAGGTGCATGAGGTGGAGGAGGATTCAGTCCTGGCCGAGCGACGGACAGGAGGCTGTTCAGTAGCGCGCGAGACCTGAGCAAGAAAAAGAGACAGACGCAAAACAAACAATGGAATTACCTGTGAATTATAAGCAAGAGCTGCACCCTCGCCTGTCAAACAGCTTTTACCTGAAATCTTCCCAATTTAATTCCAGCTGTAGGAGAATGTGGAGCAGACGCATTTCCTTCCTCTAAAGAAAAGGGAACTGGAGGAGGGATGGAGAAAATCATCAGGCAGGAGAAACACAGCCACAGATTGACGCGATCGGCAAATGTACTTGTACATACTAGTTTGTCCCGATGAAGGCGCGCTGCTGTGCGAGGCCTGGGGTCAGCACAAAGAACAACGAGTAAACACCGAGCCTCGCTCACTGATGCTGCTGGAGTGAAAATGTTAGTGTGTGTGTGTGTGTGTGTGTGTGTTTACCTGTGTGTGCGAGCTCACGAGCACGGTCTCCGGGCTCAGGGCTCTCCTCAGCTGCGCATCCAAGTCCTCCAGAGGCTGCTGGGACTGAAGACATCGATACGCTGTCAGATAGGCTCCAACAGATACACGCCAACACACACTCGTTTCTGATTAGCACGAACAAAGCTACACATGCATTTAAAGATTTTTTGATATTATTTATAAGCATTCTCTCATTAACTTCAAGTTAGTTTAAGGACTTGAGGTGACATGCAAAAGATCAGCAGGTAAGTTAATTAAAAATAATAGGAATTCCTCAAGGAGCCGAGACTTAGATAATCAGCAATATATATATATATATATATTTCTAAGTGTATTATTGTCCGTTTATGCCTTTTATCCTCATCGTGCTTTTGTAGGCATATGTCTCATAATCATAACCAAAAACCCAGAAAATTCAAAAACTTCCAGAAAGCAGAGAAATAAATACAGCTAGAGTATTGTCAAAAACTTAAAGTACCATTACCGAAGCTGGGAGTACATCAAAAATATTATTTACTTTGGAAAAAGGAGCAATTGTTGTCACTCATTGCACATTTGAAATGACAATCAAGTCCTTGACAGATTTTGTTTTTTAAAGTTATACTCTGTTTACAATGCCACTTTACAAAACTGATTAGAAACATTGATTTTAAGTCTGTTATTCAGAGTAAAGTAACAAATTGTGTCTTTTCTTATTCAAGACCCTTTACTTAAAAATGGTTTCAAAATAAAATGATTGGTGATTGTGTCTTTAAATACATAGCAGCAGAATTAACACAAATATAATGAAGACTGTTATTCTGTATAAGTTTTGGACGAGTGTTTTCGTCAGTCTAAAACCATAATTTTGGAAATTAGAGCTTTAATTAAAAACTTTAAAATGCTGCACTTTCTTAAACTCTGTGCTACACACAAACGAGATAAAATGCAGCGGAAAGCATGCCAGGACATCCTTTCTCTGGAGAAATGAACACTTAATTAAAAGGTGAATGATTAAAATTAAATCCCTTGTGAACTGCAGCAGGATGATCTTAATCAAAATAGACAAAGTCTCACACAGGAGAGTTGAGCAAGACATGAGGGGTGAATCTCATAACTTGTGGGCCAGATTTTTTCTATTTTTATAAAGAAGTCATGCCGTTCTATTCAGTGTGTACCTCTGGCTAAAGGGAAAATCTCTATTTTTGGGCAGCTGCATTCAGAGGCACAACAAGGCCGTCTGGAAATTACAGTCACTTCACATTTGTTTTGTACGCTTCGGCCGTATTAGCAGCTTGGCTTTACTATTTAAATGTTTTTTGCACTTCCTCTCCAGGAGGGCTTTACTGTCTCTAAGCATTAAAATCAATAAAATATGAACTTTGACACACAGTGAGACAAAAAAGGAGACACCAGGCAGCACTATTTATACACAGCACATGGCCAAATTAGGTCACACTAGGATACAACAAAAGACTGCCTTAGACTGCACATGATGATCTCTGTGTTAATGCGCTGTTACTTTGGAGAGTTTCTTTTCAAGAAATGAACAAAAAACAAACAAACACCTGTATTGGACAAGGTCCAGGGAAGGATGGCAGGAGTTCTGAAGAAGGAGAACTGGCCTATTCTCAGCCAAAGAGATGTGATGGGAGGAAAAAAAAAAAAGAGAAGAGATTTGTAGAAGAGATTACAACAAATACTGTGAAGAGTGTTAAAGGGATATTTCCATGCGAGATGTAAGTGTAGATAGAAATGAGGCTGAAATGGGGGGCTCTCCTGGTCCTGGAGGGCCACAGTGATGCATGATTAAAATGTCCCCAAAATACCTGAATGTCTCATGAATGTGTCTTCATGAAACGGGCTTTTCCTTACAATCAGGTGGGTGTGAGCGGGGGACATAATGAAACCATGCTGGATTGTGGTTCTGCAGGACCGGGAGAGCCCACCTCATCTTCCACATATAATAACTGTGACTGCTTCTTAAAGTGTAAACTAGACATGCACATGCTTTCTGATTACAACTTAGAAAATGATGATATAATGATTGGGTGGGTTAACGCAGTAAAACTCACCGGTACCCGGGATAAGGGGGCTTTGGATGGAGTGGTCTGGCCTAATGAAGCAGAGATGACTGCAGAGAAAAAAAGAAAAGTTAGAAAAAACGTATTTTAACGACCTCTAGAGTCAACACGTCCGCATATTGTTCTACTGACCAGTCTGACCAGGGGTGGTGATCGGCGTCCCGGTACCCTGGATTGGTACCGGTGACCCCAGTGACCCCAGCGGCAGGCTGGTGGGGGGCTGAGGGGTACTGGCTGTCTGGCTGGAGACGGGCGCTGTGGCAGATGTGATGGAGGTAGAGACGAGGCCGACTGGGGACGAGGTACCTGCCACAGAGGCTCCGGAGGCGGGGTCAGCGGCGGTGGCGTCTCCTTGGTTGGACGCCACTCCTACGCCCAGGTCCATGAAGAGAGACCGCAGCTTCTTATCCAGGGCTTGGATGTCATCTGGTTTTCCCTGCGACTCGGAGGATGCGTCACACCTGAGACACAGAACTCATTTAAGTTATCTGAACCAAAGCAGACGATTGAAGCCTCAGTTGGTTTGCCTTATTAGCACATTCAGATGTCCATAAATGAAATCAGGTTTGATAATCAGCCAGAATCTGCAAAACAGACACACTGCTGACCCCCTCTCACCTCGTATCGCAGTCCCCACAGTGTGTGTGCGTCTGCCCGGGCAGAGCTGCTGTCTGCGGCTGAGAGTGGACCAGGGTCGGTTGGACTGACGGCACATTCGTGGTCACTGGCTGGAGTCCAGCGGAGGAGGAGGAGGAGGGAGCTGGAGCAGGGTGGGAGGCAGCAGAGGGAGCAAGCTGGGGACCCGGGATAGCAGTGGTGGGGATGACAATGGAAGAGAGAGAGGGCGTAGACGAGGAGGGTGGAGAAACCGATGGGCGATCGGAGCAGACTTCACTGGTTATCCGAGTGGAGGAGGTTGGCGGGGAGGTGGGCAACGTCGGCGAGGCAGAGGCCGAGGGTAAAGAAGAAGGCAGCGACGTAACGACGGCAAACGTCGTCTGGGACTGGGGCTGGATGTGTGCCTGACCAGGGGGAGGAGAGGACGAGCTCGGGGGGCTGAGACAGACGGAGGGACTGGAGGACGACGGGAGGGACGCATCCAAGACCTGCTCCTGTGACGGGGTTAAATTAGGAGGCAGGGGGTCCACAGCAGGAGTGACCGTGCTACTTTGTGAGTGGACAGGGGCAGCTGCAGGCTGCAGAGGGTGGGAGGAGTGGATGGAGGCCGGCGCGGTGCTGGGTCCCGCATCGAACTGGTTCTGGTTCTGGTTCTGTCTGAGCTCAGAGAAGGCTTGCTGTAAGCTGATGGCACCGGCAGACTGGGACAACGCCACACTTTGGCCCGGGGTGTGGGATGGAGCTGGAAAAAAAAACAGGAAGGGAAGCATTTTATCCACACTGACTTGATCTGGGGTCAAACATCCGGCGCAGACGCTAAAAGAAAACCCAGAAAAGAAGAAAACATTATTTTACATTTTTAATGAAAGTAACTGGTGTTTCTGATTTATTTATTGGGAATTTCAAAGTTTTACGAAGAGTATTAGACAGTGTTTAACTGTGAGGGTGAGAAGTGACAGACTTTTTACCAACATTCGCCTGAAGAGGAACGACGTGACAAAGGTTCTCAGATCTTTCAACTGATTTTTTTTCAAATAAGAGCAATGTTAAATCATTTTATTGCATTTTGAATGCAACAGAGTTAAAAAAAAATTAAGAAAAAGAGGGCTAAAAGAAAGTCATGTTTTTCACTTCTTACTTGTTTCAGCAGCAGGTGTGGGGACAGGAGAGGGACAGGAGGGGTACATTGGTTCCTTCAGCCTGGCTTCGGGGACGGGGCTGACAATAAATTTCCGACCTGCCGAATGGACCACTTGGGCAGTTGCACTGGGAGCGATGTCTACGCAGACGGAAAGTTTTCATATTTGTCACTAAATCAGCCTCAATTTATAGCTGCAATGTTTCAAAAGGAATTCATCTGCACAAAAGATTAGATGTGCCTTTGAAAACAGAAACCAAAATTGTGAAAATTAAATCTCGTCTTGTTTTTACCTGGCATGGGAACAGATATCACAGGAATGGGCTGCTCCGTGTTGCCTGCCATCTGTAGATTAACAGCACAAGACAGCAAAATGAAAGACAAAATGCATGAAATAAAGGAGCAGGCGATTATAATTTAAGCCATTTTTAGCATATATATTGTAGATTTTATCCACACTACATAAAAAAATAAACTACTGTTATTGTATATCAGTAGCTACGTACATCTATTGAACTAAAGGAGGAGAAGCAGGCAGAGGGAAGGAAGTGAGGACCCGGTGCTGGGTTTACCTGACTGTTTGCGTCTCTCTCCAGGCCCTTCTCGTCTGCTTTCTCTATCACCTCCCTGACCTGCTCGATGAAGGACTCCCTCTCGCTCTCCAGGATGAACTCGCTCTGGACCTGATTGCACACACAAGGTCAAAGATGAGCAAAGCGTTCAACCACGTGAAATTTGAGTCGGACACATCGATTGTCCCGTTTCAGATATTCTTCCTTTCGGCCAGTGTGCGACAGTGTGATTTTCATTTTTGTCCATAAAAGAGTAAGGTCCGGAACACTGCCGGTGTGAAGCAGTTCAGTGGTTTCAAATGGCAAGCATGTAAAACCACCGATAAAGCTTATACCGGAGTATTAAACTGGATTTATGGTCTGTCTGAAACGTGTACCGAATGGTCAGGCACCTTTCTGATGCCAGATACGAGGCTTCTGTCTATCTTACTGAGTCACAAGTCCCATTATTTCACGCTTGGGTTGGTCAACTGTGTGGAATTGATATAAGAGATATCTCTTGATGCAGTCGCTGGGCTGGTACGTCAATATTAGGTCATAATGCAGTAATTAGAAATACAACAAAGACTAGTGTGCCGCGGATGTTTTAACAACTCCATTTCTATTTTAGTTAATAAGAAACTCATTGAAAGCTAAATAAAAAAAAAATCAAAAGAGCAACATTTTTATAAGTTGATACTGATACTGAAGAGAAATATCAGCATCAAAATCAAATATTTTTCTGATATGACAGGACAGCGAGAAGCTCGATGTATGCCTTATACTCCATGTTTGACTGCACAAAGCTCTTTACCATGAGTACACATTGAAAAGTGCAATATTCAATATCAAGTCAGGCTCCTATAACATTTTAATATCTGCAGTCTATATTAAGTGCAAACAGGTATGTGGAGATTACAGTAATGTTATCTGCAAGTGAATAAATGTAATCTGTCCAGCTATGTGCAGTTATCTGGTATTACTGACTGGCTATCAATTTATTTATTTTAACCAGTTTCACTTGACAAAAGTACATTTAGACAATTAAAACAGAGAAAGAAAAACCAAATCACATCAGTTACTCCTCTCTATTCGTTTTAAAAACACATACATCATAATTTCATTACATACGACTATACATTAGAGTTATTAACATTACATGTATGTGATTATCATATATTAACATATTTGCATTACACATTACATATGACATTATACAAATTGCATAAACTCATATACGCATTATGCAATTCTCATATTACCTTGAAATAAAAAATCACCAAATACACATTTTTACTTTGGAATGTTAGAAAAATATATTATTTATGGGATTACTTTTATAGTCTTTAGAAGTTAGTACGCCTGTGAAAAATACCTCTATCCGTATTGCTCTTAGCTTTTGAGTCTCTTTTTATATTTTTGCAACAATCTTCCTGATAATATATTTCTGTGTGTATTTAAAGCGAGTATTCTTGAAAAAATGATGACTGATGTGGCAATCTACTGTATTATAGTTTGTGTTTAGTTTAATTCATACATGGATGAATAATCACTTTGTAGGATTGTAAATGCATGTAATAACTCTATAGTGCATATTCGACAAGCGTGCCAATACACTTTTTTGTGACATTGGAACTAAAAAACATCTCTGAAAATAGAAATGTGGCTGTAAAAGAGCAGCGTGAAAGAGAAAGGTGGAGGTGATCGGTATGTGTACCATAATCTGGGCTATCTCCTCGGGGTTGTCTCCATCCAGGTCAAACCTAAAAGTCACCATCTTCCTGTTGTGGGTCTCCAGCTGGCATTCGGCCACCCTGTCGCCAATGTTGGAGATCTACAGACAGACGAGCACAAACAAATATCCAATTTAATTTTGATTTGGAGGTCCTTCAAAGCGTTTGTCAGTTTGCCGGGTGAGATATTACGTTGAGGACGTTGAGTTTGGCCTTGGTAATCTTCTCGTGGCGAGATCGACTCCTCACAGATCGCCTCTGATGCCGTTTGGCGGACCGGCCGTCGTGACGACCTCCCCCTTCGTTTCCATCACTCAGACCCGACATCTCAGAGTGGCTGAGAGCAGGAGAAGGCAAACACGGAAATGGAAGAAACAACACTGAGCACGAAGAGACGGGACAGCTTTGGGAAGTTTGAACGTAATCTGAGATGTACGCGTGTTTTACCTCTCGATGTTTGAGAGCACAGGTGGCTGCAGCTGCGACTGAGACAGCTCAGACGACTGCGACGCAGACTGAAACACAACGGCAAGGAGATGAAGACACAAAATGACGCAGTATGTTGGCTAACTACACAAACACAAGGATGTGGAGGAATAGGGGAAAACAATAACAGCAGGGAAACGTGAAATCTCGGCAAAATATAGGAGAAAAAGGAGCAAAAATAGACTGAAATGCAGTCAAACTCACTAAAAATCTACACTAAATGCATGAATATGAAGGTAAAAGACATCAGATAAAACATATAACCACAACAAAAGGAGCAAATATAAGGCTGATATAAGATTGGATATACAATAGCGGATAGAAATTCCTAAGAATGAAAAAAGCTATTTTAATGGTCCTCTGATGATAATTCAGAATAATTTTCTGTGAAGTTCTGTCAGGCTGATTTAACATGTTTTACATCTCTAATTTGATCTACCAACAGGCCAAACAAACTATAAGCAACACCAACCGGTTGTGTACAGTGAAGTGGTTTTGAATCATATCTCCAGAATAAAACACCTTTTTGAAAACGCTCAACTTGTAGAAACAACGGTACAGACACAGCCAATTCAATTCAAAGATCCCAGAGTGGGTTTCCATACACTGAACAATACAACCGCTATAAAATTAAATGTGTGAAAAGATTAAATACATGAAATCAATAATAAAGCCGGGATAGGTGGCTCCACCAGCCAGGTACGACATATCGATATTAAAGTGCTCCTCATATAATGATTTGACTGCATCAACGTCTCAACTAAAGGATTCCCTCAATAGTTCTAAAAATGATCCCCAACAGGATTTATTGGTAATTGATGAGCAGGAACTTGGCCTCCACTCGACCACTCGACCATCCATGACCAGTACCTGGGGCGGGACTTCCATGGGGGTATCAGGCGGGGCGGTGACTACACTGATGATTGGCACCATGGTGGCAAAGGGCTGAGGCACAGGTGAGGGCACACGAGGAGGAGTAGGAGGAGGGGAAACAATAGTAGGCACCACCCCAACAGGGATTGGCAGAGGAGAGGGAGGGGAAACCACGACCGCTGTCGGCACGGTAACGGGGATAGACCGGAGGGTCGCCAGGGGAACGGTAGAGGTAGGCGGGGTTACACTCGGCTGAGGAGGAAGAGTCCAAGAAAAGGAGGAAAGAGGGGAAAAAGGGGGGGAAGAAGGCAAATGAGGGCGAGGATGATTGGAAAAGATGAGAAAAGGTTGCATACAAGTCGACGGGGAGAGCGAGGAAACTCAGCGACGGATTGGACCAAAACACCGGGTAATGAGACAGTGAGCTAAAGCTGCTCTTTAGGAGAGAAACTAATCCCTCAGACTTTAAGTCTGGGACTTTACTGATCTCCGTGATGCTCATGTTACAGTAAAGACACCCGCAGAAAGAGTCACCCGTAGTTCACTGAGGCATTACAGGCACGTCTGGCTCGGAGAAGCTCAATTTCAACTTTGTGGTCGCATTGAGCAGAGCACACATGAGTGACAACATGTGATGGAAAAACTATAAAACAAAAGCCACACACAACCTCCCACGTCAGAACAAGACTGTGTGGACAACGTGCAGGACGGCTGACAAGCAAATTCCCATCAGAATGTAGATGGGGAAACAGGCAAAAAATATCTACTCAAATGTATTTCTATGATTGAATTAGGTGTAATCCAGTCAAGTTTCGAATATACAATGAGCTTTAATACAAAACTGTGACAGGCCACCAGACCTTTTGATTAAAATTACATAAGTAGCAAGAGAAGAGTTATGATTTTCACTGAGTATCGATCAACAGTCACCAGCAACAACATTTTGGGCATTAAATCATTTTCAACCTTTGTGAGGGGGAATACCCCAACACTTTAACAAGAACCGATTCAAACATAAATAGATTTTTGTCAGGACCAAGAAATGCAAGTTGATGTTTGTTTTTCATTTTTTCTGGTCCTGGTAAAATTACCCATCTTCATTTTCATTAAATTTGCTTCAGCATTTATGATATTTTCTATTCAAGAAGTGGTTAGTACAGGTACTGGGGTGCACGAAGAAGAACACTGCACTGTGACTCTTATAAACAGTTGCTGTTATAATCTGATTAATGTTCATCAGGCTCACATAGTTCTGCACAGATACGCAGTAAAGGTCGACACACAGAAAAACACACGCTGACAAACTGAATGATACCTGAACCAGAGCTCGCTGAGCGGCTTGGTACAGAAGATAAAGATGTTCGATACTGGGAGACGGGCTGAGGTCACAAAACTGCACGTTCAAACACAAACACACAAAACATGTAACCAAACCAGACAAAAAAAAAACCAAACACAATCGTGCATATCGACGTACAGAAAAACAAAAAACACAAATCAAACCCGGTGGTAAACACAGGCAGCATGCCCATGAGCAAGCAAGAGAAAGAAAAAGAGAAGAAGGCAACTGAGCTGACGGGAGAGTTTAAAGTGAAAACAAGCAAAACATGCAATAAGAACAAGTGGAAGAAAATAGAAAAAGCTGAATAAATGTAAGATTTTTGTTAAGAATTTCTATTATGTGTTTGTTGTAAGCGGCGTCATGAAGGTGCATACTGATATATCTCTGTTGGCGTCTGTGTTTTGAGCATGAATCTACAGGGGACATGGGAAAATGTTACCAGTGCATTTATTTTGGACCCGACTCTCACCCTGAGGGGGAATTATAATTATAAAGGCAGTAACGACGCGTTTACATGAAGCAGATTAGTGTCAGATTGGAATTTACCCTTCAAATGCAAGTCTGATGACTGTGTGCTTGTGCATTCTCTCAATATAACATTTTACAATGTAAGTTTTAATTTCCGAGAACATTTCAACATGTTTTTGCTAAGAATACTAAAACTACCTGCTAAAGGTGTTTTTTTTTAAAATAACAACATTAAAATCTATTACTAGCCACAATAAAGTTCCTGTTCAGCATGTAATCGAATACTGATTTAACCGGGTGTCTTTCTTCAAGGGCTCAGTGCCTGTTTGGTGGTTTGGTTTTAACATAATAATCTACTGCATGTACAGCAAATGTACATTTATTGTCCCGTACCTGTGCAGGTGTCTGCGGCAGAGTGGTGTGTGTTGGACTCTGGAGTGATGCTATGCTAGATGACACAACCTAGAGAAAAACAGAAAGGACGCTACCATGAATTTAAAAAAAGACTAATTCTATGATAGCACTCACTGTGTTTGCAAAAACTATCTTTTGCAGGCTGTGACAGCAGTACAACGGCTTGAATTGCAAATTGTATGTAAACTCTTCCAGGATTTAAAAGCCATTGACAGTTCAATGAAAGAACTAATGAATACATGCCAGCTTATCTGGACAAGAAGCTTTTGATCTCTCATTAACATCAAATTTCTCGCTCGATTTAATCAGTTAATAGCTGCAACTGATTCACATGAGTGTTTTGGCTCCTGGGAGGAAACGCGATTCTTCATAAACATCATGTGATCACTGCGGGCAGAGGGCCAGCTCGGCGGGAGCGGTTACCTTGAAGCAAAGGCACCAAACTTCAAAGAACGAGGCGGTAAGATCAGTTTTTGTTTACTCGCCACACAAACGGGGTGTTTATGTATTTAATATTCATGGATATTGTTCACTAAAGGTGATACAAAGTGAGGAAAAAAGCTGGATGGTACCTGCTGGGGGTTCCCAGGAGGAGCAGGCTGGGTGGAGGCGGGGGCCAGTGGGGGTCCTGGAGTCGGCTGGGGGGACGGAGCTTGGGCCTGCTGTTTAGAATCATATTAAAAGAAAGAAAGACAGAAAAAAAAATGGACAGAGAGGTGGAGATGCCATGTTGTGGGATTTGGAGGATGGAGGTGAGAAATCAGGAGAGATTGGGGGAACAAGTAGAGAGAAAAGACACAATTAGAACACGTTTGCAGCGCGTGGAGGAAAGAAATTGCATGTGTGCAAACACAAGGTACTTCTGCTACCTATGTGATCACTTGACTGAAGTTTTCGTCTTGTGTATGCACAAATGCGCGCGCACACACAACAGTTATACACACTAATCCATCCAGATATATGCACAACAATAACTGGCGTATGCATATACACAACTTGTAGTACAGGCACAGAACTGGGGTTAGGTAGGGTGTAAGTGGGATTTGTTCGTACATGCAGGTCAGATCCTAAGTGATTGGTCGTGATAATAAGTCAGTGAAGCGCACAACAGAAGACAGGCACTTAACCCTGAAATATTCAGCTAGAATCTGGAAATAAAATGAAAGTTATCCTTTGCTTTTTAGTTTGACAGGCTGACTTGGCGTTACTGTCAGGTTGGATTTTCTCTCCCTTCTCAGTGAAGCTAAACTGCAGAAAATAATAAGTGCCTTTCATTCAGCACATTTCCATTTTTCCCTGCGAAGGTTTTCCAAATAATCTACACACACACACTGATCTGTTGATGCCTCCACCCCTGGAAGGCTCTATGCAACTTCATATGGTTCGTGAAGCTCGTCCTCCAAAAGTGAAGGGAGCGTCCATAAATACCGGACACTCAGTTACACTAACCTCCTAACATTACATGCAGCAATGTCAACACATCGAGGAACTCCACAGAACAGAAATTTAATAAAGCAAACAGAAAGGCACATGGAATGACACGGAAACCAAAACTGCTAGGCGACAAAGACCGAAGAAATTAAAAGGAAGGTCGACGACCTCGGCTTTCTAAGGAATAACTTAAACTGTGGCCCTTTGAATCCTGCGAGGTGAAAACAATATGCTGTTATAAGGAACTGCATCAAGCGGAGCATGTACAACACAAAAGAACAGAAAGAATCTAAAATATACACAGGAGTGTCTCTCTGCATGGTTACATTGCTTGGTTCGTCTAAGCCCCGTCGGTTTTGTTGTATGTTTCTGTGTGTTTGTCCATACAAATCACCAAAGTCGTGCAGCTTCTGTCAACACGAATCGGTTTGTTTTTTGCTTCGTGATCGACAACAAGCTACTGAGTGCATCTGGAATACACAACTGTTTAATGTATGAGGATTTTATGCAGTCAACTTGTGACTCAAAGCCGGCCTGACTTTGGACTTGTACGAGCAGATGTTCAAATATACTATATAAACAGTATACCTGCACAAACACACATTTCTCATATACAATCATATATGAACATACAGACAAAATATTACTTACTGACAAAAATAAATCAAATATACAACGTAAACACAGAGAGGAAGGGACTTAGACTCAATGCTAAAGCCTGTAAACCGCAGAGTGTCTCACAGACGACCTTCTGATTGTTGATATCCTAATTACTTGATGAACCGTAATGATTATCATGTTGGACTTGAAATTAAACAGTCTCAGTCTGAATATTTCCCAGAAACTCTCGAGGACCTTTGTAAATATTTACTGATGCTGTCAAGCTCTTCTCTCGAGAGGTTTTCTCTTGATGTGAGACATGAAGGCAGACCGTGAGACACTCTCTGCTGATGTGTCTGTGTGGGGGGGGGGGGGGTTAAAATCACAACCAAAGACTACATGATGACAAATAAACATCAGCTGGGGCACCTGGGTCGGCAGGGTATGAAAACAACAGGGATTGGTATAATAACCTCTCGGTCACGTTACTGCTATAATTGAATTTAGCTACTTTTTCCCCTCAGTAATTCATTTTGATGAAAGAATTCAATTATTCTGTCTTTATGCCAATTAAACCACAACCTGATGATCCTGTGATTGTCACAGCAATATAAATGTACAAATGTTGGAAAACGCTCCAATCAGCCATAGCATTATCCCTCTTTGTGCTTCCAATCCAGCTGTGGCATCTGGAACCAAGATGTTAGCAACGGACCCGTTAAGTTCTGAGACCATGGGGACACTTGTGCAAGTAAACCATGACTCTTAACCAATGTCTGCATTGGACCACTTCTAATAAATACTTTGAATAAATCTATGCATTTGTCCATTTTTTCTTTTATGTATTTGTGAGGTTTTTTTTATTGTACAGTTGCAATTTGAGTTATTTTATTCATCATTTTTGATGTAAATTAATTGATGTAAAGTGCTTTGGTAAATTTTTATTTATTTTTATTATTTAGCACTAATCTAGCTGATGGATTAAAAATATTCAGAAAATATCCCATCCACTTCCAGGTACTAGGTGTAGATTTACTTTATCTGTCAATAGTCATAATGTTATGGCTGACTGGTGTGTACTGTAATGCATTCCATCAGTAAAGAAAATGGAGCCTTGAATGTGATAAAATATCAAAAACAATCTAATGATCCATCTACAGTTTTTTGTTTTTTTTTGATATTTAGGAATTTCTATTAAAAAGCAGCCAGAAGAATTAAAACGAGTAACTGACCCAGAGGTATTCGGGGTGTTTTTAAGGTTTGTACCAGAGTGGAGTTAACAGCCTGCATGGCCAGCAATGACTCATGGTAGGTCATATCAGGCTGGGCTGGTACCACCCCTCCGTGCCGGGCCCAGGCGTTCTGCATCAGAGACTCCAGCTGAGTGGACGACGCTCCCCCGAGCGTCAGCTCAGAAGCCGGGGTGATGGGGAGAAAGTTCTGCGCAGAGGGAGGATGGCCCTGGGGATCGATCTGAAGTGCTCCGCCCGGCAAGTCGTAGAGCGAGGAGGAGGATGAGCGGGGGATGGACTGAGCCGCCGAGAAGTCGAACGAAGGTTGAAGAGGCGGGGGAGGAGGCGACTGGAACTCTCCGGCATCAGAAGAAGCCAGGGAGTCACTGGAGGGCTCTGGGCTCCTGTCCTTCACCATTACACCAACATGGTGGAGGAGAAGACTTCCAGGTGGCAGGGGGAGCTCCGGGCTGATATACGAGTACAGTTCTTCCGTCACGGGCTGCAGTCGGCTGTAGGAGCCCGAGCCACCGGATCCCGTTCCACTGTTGTCCTCTAGAGGGAGGTCCATGGAGCTCCTCCGGGCCCGGTACAGTCTGGATGCCAGCAGGCTCGGGTCTCCAGCGGCGGCTGCAGCCGCTGCAGCTAAGTGAAACTCAAAAACGCTGCCAGTAGGCGGTGGAGCATCGCCCATCACGGGAGGAGCAGAAATGGGGAAGGAGGATGAGGAAGCGTGCTGCGGAGGATAACACGCCTCAGCTGATGACGGAGGAACAGAGCCACTCATGGGGGGTAAGGGTGGAGGTATTGGGCTGTGTGCACTCATTCTTTGGATCAGGTGTGGGTGCAGAAACCCTGGCTGAGACGGAGGACCGGGGTCAAAGCCCAAACTAGCAGCCGCTGCTGCCGCCTGCATCTGCTGATGGAAACTTAAGTGACTCAGCTGGTGTGCGGTCACTGGGTACCCTCCATATGCCATCGCTTCATAATGGTCCAATAAGGCAGCTTGATTTAGACTTAATCTCCTCACCGCCTCCTCGTGCTCTGCTCTCATGTCTTTGAAGCCGTAAAAACTCGGATCAGACTGTCCAGGGAGGTGCAGCGGCTCCCCAACACCGAGTCTCTGAGCGGCGGCTGCAAAACCAGGATTGACCATAAAAAGTGAGGGGGCCTCAACACCCTCCATCCCGGAGAAGGGGTGCAGGCTGCTCCCATAGCGAGGGTAGGCAGGCTGGAAGTGGCGGGTATGTGCCTCCAGAATAGAAGTGCTTTTGCGTCGCTGGGTGTTGTAAGCCTTCGGAGGCCCAGTGGGAGGAGGCGAGAAAGAAATGGGGCGCTCAGGGATAGACGGAAAGAAAATTGTTGGGGGATCCGGGAGAGTTTGGAGAGGGATACTCCCTCCTGCTCCTCCTCCTCCTCCTGTCCCCACTCCTCCACTGTAGGGATGATGCATTGAATGCTGCTGCGACAATGAGATACAATGGATTTAAGAATGAGACTCAGAAAACCACAGCAAAGGCCCACATGAAATGGAAAAAAAAATTCTATTTAAAAAGTATTACTTAAGGTGGCCAGAGAAAGAAAATATTCACTCTCCACACTGAAAGTGAAATTGTGAGGTTAAGAAAGAACCTGATCAATTTCAAAGCTGCAGGATGATGAAGTGATGAAATGAAACACAGAGGGGGAGGACGGACATAAAAAGCTGGTTATAATGAGACAGATAAAGTGACGCACTTGTCCAGCACCAAGACAGTCAGACGATACAGAGACCAGACAGGCAAGCGGGAGGCACCCAAGTTCACAGGGGGATTGAAAATTAAATGTTAAATGCAAATAGAAGAGAGGCCAACTACTGACTCGTGCATCTGGGATCAGAAAAACTGTCTTCGGTTTCATAGATGAACATCTATGGAACAAAATCTGCACATTGTAGAGCACGCATTGAAATCCTTGGTAATTGAGAAATTCCACTTTGTTATTGTAGAGAAAGTCATATTTAATGTGTTCCATTTAAAAAATCTCCATGAAAATCTGGAAAAAACGCTACTTGGCCTAATTATGACTTTTTGCATGCGTTGAATGTGTGCTTAAAGGTTCACCTGCTGCAACTACAGAAGTTCCATATGCACAATGCAAATGGGGCAAAAACAGTATGGTTTTATGAAGGCGTGTAAAGCAAACTCATTTTACCAATTCTCACCAGTTTTAGTTTCATACTTGCTAAAAGGGTGAAACGGGTGAAAACCGGTAAAAAGTGAAAACTGGAAAATAGATCAAAATGTAGATAAATAATCAAAGTCATGAGTCCATAACTGCATGAGGAGCACGAGCAAGTCTCATACTGGTAAGGAACATTAAGGGGAACTGCAGTCATATGGACTGCATACAAACTCACTTATCTATTTATATTTTGAAGAGTTTTGGACACTGTTGAAACCAGAGATCAGTGTCTATTTGAGTGACTGAAATCTTTGTTTTTCCAGATGATTTATTTAATTCCGAGTGTAAAAGGAGCAGTCTTCCCATCGTCTGATGCACATCATAGAGATTTGTTAAAGAGCAATGTTTGCTCAGGCCACTCAGTCTGTACTAAATATGAGCACACTGTGGCAGAGGAGAGGGAGAGAGAGTTATTTAGGGATGGATGTTAAAAAAAGACTGAACAAACATACTGTAGATATGAAGTCTATTTATGAAGATGAAGCTGCCAATTCATATGGATTCAATTGGTTACGCAGATTTTTCTGCAGAACCTCATGTTTTATAAGCAGTTTTTCAACAGATGTGTTGGTTGAAATTATTTAAAAAATTCCACTTAAGGCTCATTTATTAAACATTAACAGGGCTTTAATTCTTGATGCTTTTCTCTCTCTCTTCCTCTTTATTCCTCACCACCTCAGGTGTACGTAAACCTACGGGGGAGGCGAACAGGGCAGGTAGGCTGGCCCTCCGCTGCCTGGTCCGGGGCGCAGAAGAGGCAGAGTGAATGGGCAGGACTGTCTCCAGGGCCTTGGAGAGACGCCCTGCGAATGTGTCGGGAGGTTTGTAAGGTGAAGGGGCGGCGGCGGCGGCGGTGGTGTAGGTGGATGAAGAGGACAGGTCTGGAGGAGGTGTGGTGGGCTTTTTTGGAGGGGCAGCCAGGGGTGAAGGAACGCGAGAGAAGGAGTAGGAGGAAGGAGGGACGCAAACAGACATGCTACGACTTCGACGGGGCCGCGACACGAGCTGGAGGCCAGGGAGGGGTGATGGCAGAGGGTGGGACCAACATGAAAAACAAAGAAATCAATTCTGCTTAAATGAAGAACATGAGTGAAAGAGCAGAATTAGGAAAACAAAACTGAAAAAACCCAAATATACAATAAATGAAATAGCGAGACTTTTACATGCAATCTTAAGAAAACAGTTTCCATTTCTACAATCACAATAAAACGAATAAAAGTAAAAACAACAGCTCCAGTAATGTTATAAGAGGGAGAAAAAAAAGGGAAAATAACAATTTCAGTGATTAAACAGCAATTTCATGAAAACACAAGTTAAACAAAGTAAAAAGCCACAATGAACCATAACAATGACAAAAGGAAGAGAAAAAAAAAAAGGATTGGAAGCCAGAAATAAGCAGTGAGATACATATATAAACACATTACACAAACAAGGGAAACAGTTACTCAAAATAAACCTTTGAGAAGTTATTTAAATGAATGAAGAAAAGTCTATTTCTTCTTCCACTGGCTCGAACGTGTAGTCAGAGAGAGTCTAAGTTGCATCAAAAACAGTTCTAAAAATGCCAAATCCATGATTGTGTTATCCAATTACACAGTAAATAAACTGAATCATTGTCCAGTTCAACAACACAGTCAGGAACATTTATAAGCAAAAGGTCATCGTAACACAAAAACTAATGTGACATAACTAAATGAGAAATGCTCACTTCTTCATTAGCTGCTAATTATAAAGCTCCCTTGAGCCAGGAATGTGACTCATATGCTCCAGTGCTAATGCTTAATGCCCAACAGCTGATGAATACAATGAAAACAGCAGCATAGGCGGAGATTAATCACAAGGAGGTCACCCGTACTTTAAACCTCCCATATCATGCAGTTTTACAGCAATTTCATATAGATGTCAGAGGTCTGACAACATTGAATTCAAGGTGAATTACCCCAAATCCAGCCTTGGTCCCAAAATTCAGCCAGTCTAAAAGTCCCTCTACTGAGCTCTACTGAGAACAGGCTGTTTCTGTATCTGTACCTTTAAATGCTAACGAGCTGTAATTTTAGAGGGCAGAGCTCATCTACCTATAAGAGAGTCAAAGGGAGGATCCACTAGCAGAGGGAGTGGTTGTTTCCCCCAGTTGGGGTTACGGTTACAACCTATATTTTTGACATTATACATCCTTCCTGAAGAAAACAATTTTAGGGAAACACTCTAATAATTTCAACTGTTATGCAGACGATACACAAATCTATTTGTCCATGAAACCAGACGATACTTTTCAACTTGTCAAACTAGAAACTTGTCGTCCGAAACGAAACAGCAGAAAATCTCCACATCCAAGGCTGGTTCTGCAAAGCTTTCTTCTTGTTAAAATGGAGTTTTTCCTTTACAGTGTCTCCTATATTGTTTGTGTTGTAAAAGTGCCCTGAGATGACTCAGATGTATTTGGCAATATATAAACATAACACGCACACGCTGTAGAGACCTACAGTTCATTATTTCAGCAAAATATGAAAAAGATTCAGTTGTGTAATAAGTCAATAATTCCACACAAAAACACATTAAACCAAAACAGAATGAAACGGTGGAATAAACAACACATTTTAAATGCGACACTTAAGCAACCAGTGTGACAACTGGAGGCAGAGTTGAAGGAGCAAAGTGAAAATACTTGGATCTTGGCACAAAGAATAAAAACTCGGGGGGGATCAGCGACAGAAGGACAGAAGTAACGGGTTGATGTACAAAATAGTAGTATAATGAATAGAAGACGTGAAGAAATACTGCCTGACAACCAGTTTACACCTGTATTTCACTGTACCCAATAATGTACCTCCTGTTTGTTTTGGTCTTGGGTAAGTAATAAGAGCAGATAACTTGCTCAACTGCAGACCAACAAGATTACTATACCCTACAGACGGTTTAAATACTAAGTGACTAACTTGCTTGTGTCTGAGAGCTTAATGTTGCAGTTGCATGCTTTAGTTCGACACCTTCGCATGCTTCTTTTCTTAAAGTCAAGGGTTATTTGTCCAACATTAAAAATCTCTGATCAGAATATGACATTTCCCAAACACTGCATTCTTCACTCCAACTCATTCCCAATCCAACACCGGATGCAGCCGTCGGCTCACTGAGAACTGTGCTAATGCTCACAGGTGATAGTAACTTGAAGGGAAGGACTTACCATGGGCTGCTGCGGCTGTGCGTAGCCTGGGTGCTGCTGCGGGGCAGCGGAGGGGGTGGAGGGGTAAGGGGTCTGGGGTTGGGATGGGGGATGGGAGGAAGGGGGGCAGTTGTACGACATGTTCAGCTGACCCAGGTGGGGGGAGTCGGAGGAGAAAACCGAGGAGCCCTGGCCGCTGTCCACGCCTCCTTCAGCTGAAACAGAAGTTTTCCAATTGGACTAATTTCTATTAATGATTCAATAACCGATCTAGAAACTATCTGACCGACACTGTTGTATATAATATATGTAATCAAGGTACAATATGTTAAGAGTTTGCCCAAAACATAAAAAAGTGAAATAATAAAAGAATATAATATGTGATGATGAAAAGAAAGAACTCGGTTTCTGTGGATTATTTTGCACTTACATGTGTGTGAGATGCCAGTCTGCTGATAGTGAAGCTGCTGCTGATGATGCTCCACTTCTGCTTCCTCCGCCTCGGCCTGTGGGCAACCAAACAAATGCAGGAGTCAATCCAGGGTAGATAACAATCCAGATAAGAAAAGTAAATGCACATGTTTACATAGGAAGAAATGCACCACATGATGTTTGATGGCATTTTCAGTATATATCAATGGCAAGATTTTTCTTGATAAGGAGAATGAAGTAAAATACATTATTCCCAGTACAATACCCAGTCAGTATCAAGATGTTCTTAACAGCAGTAAACATAGCTGAGTAGTAATCCAACAAACCTGCGAGTGTATAGACTTTAGAGTCTCTTGTTGGTGCTGTTGCTGTTGCTGTTGTTGTTGTTGTTGTTGGTGCTGCTGCTGCTGTTGCTGCTTCAGTTGTTGTTCCGCCTCCAGTCTTCTCTTCTCCTGTTCCTCTCGTACCAGCTGCCTCTGCTCTCGCTTATTTCTGATCATAGACACGCGGTCCTTGATAGCCTTGGCCATGGTTTTATGGTCACCCGCAGCAACGTAGCCAGACTCAACCTGGCGGTGTTTACAAGTTAGACACAAACATAACACAACATGCCTAAAAGTTAGACACAAATCTCAAAGTAAGGAAACATACATTTATGCAAGCGTCATAATTTCGATCTCGCATACTTTTCCATACATACCATTTCCTGGGCCACATCTTCAGGGACATCTTTACTCAAGTCAAAGGAAAACTCGATGGCTTCGTTGTCTTTGTATTTGCCTGCAAACATGTTAAATAGGGCTGATCAGGCTGCGATCGTCTGTGGTTACAGGCTGCTTGTATTTAGAAACCAACGTAAAACTTGATCCGCTGGAGCAGCACAGGAAGGGAGCGAACCAAATGTGATGTTTGTGAATGAATTTATCATTTACAAATCACACGTATCTTATTAAATGGACAACAAAAGATTCTCTTGCCTTTCAGCTTCTTAACGTCTTCTATCCTGAGCCACAGTTTGATGGCGATCATTTCCCCATCGTCCTCCTCTGCCAGTTCTACCCTGACTCCCGTGTCCTCCTGGAAGAACGCATGGTTCAACAGGATCTTTATGGCGTACCTAAAGGACGAGAGGCCAGGAGCTAGAATTAGATGAATGCGGCATAATCCGTGGCAGTTCAGACAGAAACAGAAGAAAGCAATCAGGAAGAAGTGGAGTTACTTCTTGATAGTAATTTGTTCAAAATTATGAAAGCCTTGTGAGCTGATCTTATGAGATAACAGAGGAGACTGTGATGAGACACTGCATGGGAATTGATTAATTTGCTGGAAATGTTTACATGTTGGCCAAGAACAAGCTTTCTACTTTATGACCGTAGTTTCATAAAACTGGGTCTCCTGATGGTTTTCTGAAAATGTGAGCGAGAGAAGAAGCTTCCAAAGTAGCAGAGAGAACAGAGAACTGATTAACCAAGAAAAAGTGAGTTAGAACAAGATTTAAAGAGAAGAGTTTTACAATTGAATCTCTTCACACATGCAAAGGAAAGTTTAAAACCGAATGAAATGACTTCAACTTTGTTACTGCGTGTTTTGACAGTAGTAGAGCCACAGTAATGTGTGTGTATGTGTGTGTGTGTTAGATACAGAGGCCCTACAGACCATCCCTGCTTGTATCATGTAAACATTTTCATCTGAATAGAGCGGCCCTATGGAATGTAAGCTATGATGGGATCAGGAGAGGTGGCGTAACCATTTATAATAAAATCAGTCATGTTGTCGGGGCTCTGTGCGCACGTCCGTTATGCAACATCACCACATGACGCTTCACGCACAGTGACGAGGGAAAAAAAAGTATAACTGGTAAACGCAAGAAACACTGCTGCCCTTAGAGATCTCTTAGTGATTAGACTTTGAGCAAAGAGGTTTCTTTGACAGAAGAGTCACAGAACAAGCTCGATTAGTCAAGCTCATGATTCAGTCTTCAATACTTGCTGGCTTCTGGGAAAAAAAGAAAAAAAACTGGACGTGGGATCATGTAACCTGCTATGGGAGTGATTTGCTGACTGAACCAGACGATATCGTCTCATTCTGAGTTCATGTACATTGGAGTATCTGAACGTTAATCAGACTGGTTAAAAAGTGATTTTGGTCCCACGACTCGCCTCTCGTCCTTGTTTGTTCGGATGCAGCCCTCGATGATTTCCTTCACCTCGGGAATGGCTACCTTGTCAAAACTGCCGGGCTTCACTCCCTGCACAAACACAACACAAGAGAAATCAGGGGGGGGGAAGCCTTCGAGCAAAACGGAAAATGCAGAAGCACAGAAGCAATGTTCTGTTGCTCCTCGCAAAGGTGAGATTCACCACAAGCGTTTAATACATTTCAACAATGTATTGGCCAATATCTCAAGAAAGAATCAAGAAATATCTTATGAAACCAGGAAAATCATGTTTATATCACATTTCCAAAGCTGTACCGTTTCCATGATTATTAAAGTTGCTTTAAGCAATTTGCTTTCTAATATAAGTGTGTATGTATTTCACCTCCTACTACTTTCAGGCTTAATACAAAGCGCTGCATTTCTTCTGAGTTTTTCTTTATACACTTACCATTTATTCTCTGTCACCATAAATATCTGATATTCTACGATTGGTTTGATCTTTATGTCTAATCTTTTGTGTATCTGCTTCTTGGCCAAGCCATGACTGAAAAAGATAATTGGTTAGTCAAATGATTAAATAAAAGATTACATAAAAATAATAATGCAATGTACAGTTTACATTTTCCTTTTTGTACATGCGTAGGACAGTCGTTCATCAATCCTCTGAACCAACAACTTAACTTTTTATTCAGTCACAGACAAATGATTCTGCTCATTTGGTGCATTTATGTCTTCTCTGGATGTAAAGACCCTATTCTTGAATGACTGCAACATCCCTCTTCTTCAGAATGATGGAAAGGTATAAACAAAATAAATCGTGAAAGATTCCACTGATATTTTCTGCTTTACCTGATCATTTATTCAATTTGACTGAATGAGGTCTTAAGTTGAAACATCTGACAGTCTGAGGTTCTGTTGTGTGACGGGACGCCAAGTAAAAGTTCAGCCAAGAGTTAAATTCCCTGGGAAACCAGGTTATCCTGTCATAGATGAATAATGAATCCCAGCCTTTCTGAACCAGTTGAGGGTACTAGAATACTGTTCTGGGGAAGGATACCCCAATAGGGGAGACCAGCGGAGGAAATGCACCAAGAATGAGAATCAGAAGAAACAGACAATCAAGTGCAAAGAAAAAGAAAACGAAACAAATTGCAAAAATTGTTCGTTGGTGACACTCCAACTGTGTCACCATTTATTCAAAATCAAAAGCCCGTTGGCTACCACAGCAACCTGCAGCGACATGCCATCCCATCCGGTTTGCCAACCGTACAATGACACACCTCCAGGCTGAGTGAGGACTATTTGACCAAGAATGAGAGTGATGGGGTGCTACACCAGACGACCTGACCCCCACAGTCACCTGACCTAAACCCAATCCAGATGGTTTGGGATGGGATGGACCGCAGAGGGACAACAAGTCCTCAGCATCTCCAGGACTCCTTCAAGACGGTTGGAAAAACCATTTCAAGTGACGACCGCATGAAGCACATCAAGAGAATGTCGTAAATACACAAAGCAGTAATCAAAGCAGAGGGTGGTTAGTTTGAAGAATCTAAAATATAAAACGTGTTTTGTGTTATTTCACACTTTTTTGTTTGCTACACAATTCTATATGTGTTCAGTCATCGTTTTGATGCCTTCACAGAGAATCTACAAAAGAAACAGTCATAAAAATAAAGAAAAAACATTGAAAAAGAAGTTGTGTCCAAACTTTCGCTTTGGTAGAGTATATCTCAACTTGTGTGCTTGTATGGAAGGACATGTAGAGTAAAACACATTAACATGTCACCAGGTAAACATATTTACTACATTTGTTCTATTTCTAATTTCCAGGAAAAGTAGAGACTTTAAAGTAAAGTCAATAAAAAACAAAACCCAGAACAAAAATTAACAAAACAAGAGTTAAAACAGGGATCATTACATCGTTAAACTAGAAGAACAATAACTGCACACAGTAACTGAAGGATGAACGCAGACTGGTTGCATAAACAAACCATATAGGACAACAGAGCTTAAAGAGTCAGAAGAAAAACCAAAATGCCATTAAATAAGCAGCAGGTGGGAATTCAGAAGCTTTTAAATTTGTCAAATGAGGGTCTTACCTAGAGGATAATCAGAGAGAGAAAATATGATGAAAAGATAAATGATTTAAAAAAAAAAAAAAAAAAAGTTTAGTCTACACTTGTTGACCTGCTGACTGTCAGACCAACGGACGACCTCCTTCTTCTGCTCGTCTCCGACCGCTCTACCGTTACATAACCTCTCGCTCTCTCTCTCTCCCTCTCTCTCTCTGTCTCTCTCTCTCTCTCTCTCTCTCTCTCTCTCTCTCTCTCAGCCAAACAAAGTTAGGACTGATGGGGGAAGTAATGGTATTAGGTCTGACAGAAGAGGGGAGGGTTGAGGAGATGGAGAAAAAGACAGATTTGAGTTTAATAAGGCTGATTGGAGGTAAGGAATGTCCCAGAAGTACCACGGAGCATGTCAACAACACTGGACGTCACTCCAAGAGGACATAAGCTAAGGACCCTACATGGCAAACCCCAATTTGTAGGAGACCCTGACCTTTCTGAAAGGCTGAATTATTTTAAATATAATTTTACAACCATAATCAAAAAATTAGAAGATTGTTGGAAACAATTAAATAATTTAATTCCAAGATCTTGGCGCTCCTAACAATACATCCATCTTAATCTAAAACTAATTGAAATGGGGTGGACGCGGACATGGATATAACTTTGATTATGAAAACGCTTCATGTTTCTTAAAAAAAACCCTTTGCACCATATTTAATGATACGCATTATTTAAATAAATGTAGTGCAAGTTAGAGGCATTTTTATTTTCAAACTGGCACCAAATGACATCATAATGTGGGACATCAGAACTCAGTAGTGTACTGATTTGGGGAAAAATTTTGTGTATATTTTAAGAGCAAAGACCGCATGAACGGCATAATTTGTCAATTTTTTCAAAGGGAATGACAACCAGCATGCAATAAACAAATCATCCAGTAAAGCCTGATTTCAATAAGAATATAGAAGATAATAGAAAATGTCAACAAATTGGTAAAGTTGATGGGTGGATGAATTTCCCAAAATGTTTTAAAAGCTAAAATTGCAACCAAAGTCCAAATAAGAGATTCATTTGTCCAATGACTTTTCATAGTAAAATGGAAAATACTTTTTTCCACAATGGCATTTTTTGTGAATTCAAAATTCAAAATAAAGTGAATTTAGGATCATAACACGGCATTAAAAGGGTTAAAAACAGCACGAGAATCAGCTATCAAATTTTAAGGTTGAGACTATTTGTGCCGAGTGACTATTTGAGGACAGAGGAAGGGAAGAAAAAAAAGAGGGGGGGGGGGGGGGGGGGGGGGGATGAGGAGCAGGTGGCACGGATTAGGCATAGAACTAAAAGGAAGCAGGTGACTGTGGCACCCGGCGGTCGTCACATGTGTCTGGCGATAACAAACAACTGAATTTGGCCGTTGGACAAAGCGTTTTCCGACGTGCTCCGTTGCTTTGAGCGAGCGCCTCCCTGAATCTTCAAACAGGCACGGACCCCAAGGCCGAGGTCAGCGTCATAATCAAATGTAGTTTGATCAGAGCGAGGCTGGGACTTTCACTTTGTGAGTGGAAAGGGGGAGGGGAAGGGAAAAGATGGAGAGATTGAGAAAGAGAGACAGAGCACCAGACAGACATATGGATTGAGATACACCGTCTGAATTTATTCCGCCTGAGAAGCTTCATAAATTAAATTGGAAAGATCCAGAGACAGAAAGAGGACGGAGGGAAGAAAGACGGAAGGCAGTGTGCGCTGACACTGAAAGGATTTTATATTTCTGGACTTTAATGAGAATTTACACCGAAGCATCTAATCACAAACGTGTGAATAAAGTTCTTGTTCTTGTGAGGAATGTTAAAATCAACCGTGTTGACTCAAAATTTCACAGATGACGTCTCACTCATCCTCATGTCAGGGACACTGTCACTCTGAGCACGAAACAACTGATCTGATGTTTCCAATGAATCAAAACTGAATTATAAAGAAGGATAACGGTTCGACGAGAGCAGCACGGAGGAATTAGACTGGCAAAAACTTAAATTCTGATCCATTAAACACAGACTCTAAAAAAGCTGAACTCATATTGTGGGGAAACGAAGCAAGGCAAGAGGATGACATCCGAAACACAACTTTAAAATAATCTCTGATTGCATCTGTTCCTCTCTGCCTCTGTTTTTATCTTCTTCTTTTTTTTCCCCACAGTGTTTTTAGCAAACTGCCAACTGCGTTTAAAAGACCTGGAAATGTTACAAGAAGCTGTGGGGGATAAAGACTGTAACTATCTGCCAGAAAAGAACGAGAAAATCAATTCATTTTTTAGAGCTGTGATAAATCTAAAAAGCACTTAAAGAGTACTTCAATCACAGAAGAACAGAGGAGGGGAGCACATGGTTAATTTTTCAATTATTGGCGATTAAAACTGATTTAGCTTTGTTTACCTGTGTCAAACTTACACTGAAATAATTCATTGCTTCACTTTGGCGCCGTTCGAAGCATTTTCTAGTCCCACATTTTTGCACGAGCACTTATCTTCAACCTCCACTCAGAGACAAGTGAAACCACTCAGACGCTGCAGGGCTAATGCATCTCAAGGCCAACACATAATACATCCCAAGAGAAAGCACTTACAACAACCTGACACAAACAGGCTTGGGCCACACAGGGGTGTAGTGGGTGGTGCTCTCGTGTCACCGTGGGAATGTCTCCGGTTTCACACACTAAAGGCTGCAAAGTGTAAAAATTATAGACGACATGGAATTACTGAAAAGCTTTAGCAGCTTGAAGCACAAGATGGAGAGCCAGGTCAGCGCTTTGGAGGCCAAGCAACAGACCGAAGCTCTTGCATCAAAAAACTTGGGCGATAGGAGGTACGGCCATCTGAAAACCCTCAATGAAAAGATGCTTATGGACAGAAATAAGCACTGGGAAATGCGCTGGGACATAAGAGAGAAACGGTTCGCAGCAAAGGAGGGGGCTCTGCAAAAAGAACCTGAGCTGCAAGTCGCCCAGCGAAGAGCGGAGCTGAAAACTCTTCAAGAGGCTCCGCCAGCCCAAAAGCCAGGCCAGAGCTTTGGAGGCCAAACGAGAACTTATGGTGTCCCAGCTCGAGCAGAAAGACTGCCGCGGATAAAGCCGTGAGCCAGAGGAGGTATGGCCAGCTTAAAACTGTCAGTGAAAAGATGCGCACCGACAGTAATAAGCATTGGGAGACTCGCTGGAGCGTGAAAGAGAAAAACGTGGCGGCGAAGGAAGAAGCTCTGCTCAAACAGCACCAGCAGCAGGTGGCCCAGCTGGCCGAAGAGAACGAGGCTCTGCGCAGAACCCTGAAAACATCGGCGCAGCCCAAGGCGGAGCGTCCGGCAGAGCGGGAGCACCGCTGCGGGGCTCGTGAGCACGAGGCGGCAGCAGAGGTCGCCCGCTTGAAAGAGGAGCACCGGCGAGAAAAGGCAGCATTGACCCAGACCGACCTGGAGAATCTGGCCAAGCTCATGAAGGTAGAGATTTCTCGTTTCAGTCTTGTGGACTACTACGAACTTGTAAATAAATTTAGCTTCTAAGTGAACCCTGAAGATGATGTGTGCTCATGCTTGGTAAAGGAAGTAAATGTGTTTTCATTACTGATTAAAGATTTCTGTTCTTTGCGAGCTCTTCAGAGGTAGGCAGGAAAAGCCAGAGAGTAAGCGAGAGTGCAAAAACAGCGTCATGTGACTGGTTCTCCTGCAGCTCACGCAAAACTTATTATTACAGTCTGTAAACAAGTGGAGGGGGGGGGGGGGCAGGTGGATGGAGAAGGGGATTTCAGACGAAAATACAAACAAGATTTAAACACACGAATGTCACAGCTCGGTGTTTCCACATTACGCTGCATCTCACACACACACACACTTACACTGGTGACTCGTCTGTAGATCTGCGCAGCGTTCTGACATTCAGAGTAGGGGTACTCTGAGGTAGCCATCTCCAGCATGCACATCCCAAAGGCGTAGACGTCTACGGATTCATCATACTTCTCCTCATACATCTCTGGAGCCATAAACTCTGGGGTGCCTGAAGAAAGACAAGCACATTTTCTTCTTTTTTTTTTTTGTTTCTTTGAGGTTTCGCTGTCGACATTAACCGATCATGAAGTAGTCTCATAAATAATCTGAATACCTCATCGCCTGCAATGTCGTAAAGATCATTCAAACTAAATAACACACTTGAATCACTGCGGGATCAAACACTGTACACATAAAACACACAACTTAAGTGCCAAATTTGTTGATTGAAGGTTTTGGATGTGAACATTTTTTTTTTTTTTTCAAAAACACAGCTGGATGACACAAAGTCACTGACTGGCAGCACATATTTGTTCTGTTTGTGCGTGTGTGGCTTTCTGCATGCATCCACATACTTGTGGCCGGGCCTAATTGCTAGAAAGAAGCTGCGAGACCTACCGAGCGTATCATTCGAGCCTCAAGCGCACAAAAGTATGCGCCTTAATTTACTTGGCGTGTGTGAAGAAAATGCAAGAGGACTGAAATAGTTGTGGTCAGCTGCATAAAAAAGGGCCTCAACCTAAAGGCAGACGAGGAAACGTGTGCACCGGGGAGGGGGCTCGTCGCTCCACTGGTGAGCCTGAGTGGGAGTGGAGTGCACGTGCAGTGTATCTCTGCCGTTTGTGAACATTTCCAGACAGCTTAATTCCACTTCAGCTGCACATTTCACTCTAATAGCCAAATGTTTAGACGCTGCGAGCTTATTACTTTTTTTTTGGGAAAGTGTCCAACATTTTATATTCTAAACTGATGGATAAATAAACACTGAGTTTTCATTACAAACGTCTCATATAAACACTTTAATGATTCGCCTTTTTCACTCGATTAGATGCTTAAATGCAAGTCATATTTCTGGGTTTATTTGCTGTGAGTTACTTATTACAAGTGTAGAACTTAATGCAATTAGATAAATGTAATCCATGTACTACTCTATAAGATCTTTTTATAAATAAAAGGTGAAGACTTGAAGACTGATGTATCCTACAACCACTCTCAAGGGGTTAACACCTTCAGGTTTCCAGTGAGAGGCGTTAAATGGTGAACTTCCATCATGTGTCGGAGTTTTAACATTCCCATCAGATGTTCCTGCACCAGATGCGCGTCTTGCGTTTTCCTACCGATGACGCTCTTGGCAAAGGAGGCCCTCTTCAGCGTGGCCAACCCCAGGTCCCCGATCTTCACGGAGCCCGTGGGCCCCGTGATGAAGATGTTGTCACACTTCAGGTCTCTGTGGATGATGGGAGGGGCTCTGGTGTGAAGGAAGTGAAGGCCCTTGAGGATCTGTCTGCACCACGAGCGCAGGACCTTGATTTTCATCACCTTGAAACGCTTCAGGTAGCTGCAGGACGAACAAAACAACAGAAATGTGGATCTCTAAGTGGCTTCAATCAACACTGCTGCCTTCAAATCGTGTTCCAACAAATATAAACTCAATTCTTTTTGAGGCTGAACGCTGCCTCCCACACGAGAGAATTTAAATGCCCCAAATCAAAGGATGGAGAAACAAGTTAAAAGGGCTGCAGAAACACAGATAAGGCTTCAATTAAAGTGAAACTGATCAAACGTGGATCACTGATCTGTTAATGAGAACATCACAAATACTCACATGAAAACACAAACACATATATACAAACAGATTCCCACATTCCTGTGCGTGTTTGGTTTGATGATTTACAAGCTGTAATTTAAAGTGACAGTAAATCATCCACGCAATCCTTCAGAGCAATTTGTGTTAAGAAACTGTGTTTGTTTGAACTTCAAATCAATTTGTATTCTAACCTTTTATTAAAGTCATTTTCACAATGGGTAAAAAAAACATTGTTAATATCAGTGAAAATAATATGAAATTAAAAACGGGATTAAAAGCAATCTGCGAGTGGCATAAATAAAATTTGTTTTGATCTTTAAGAAGTTTAAAAACAGTCAGTGGAACTCCTATACTAACGTGAAAGCAGAACTATATACAGGTTTGGAAGTGTACTGCTATATAAGAGTTAACTTTATCGATACAGGATGGTCTTTTAAGCCGACTTAAACTTTTTTATGTGCTGGCAACATGTGATCCTTTCACTCTGAAACGCATGGAGCTCAACGAAAGGAATGAGTCAATTTCAAGAGGGACGAGAACATTCTGATGTTTTTTCAAACAGATACATTCAATCTTACTAAGTAAAATACTCTGTTACTTCGAAGGAACAATCTATTATATGAGCTTCTAAGTGTCATGAGCGTCTGGAAGTTGACCCAGTGTTGAACTGAGAGGAAGAGCAGGGAGGCTCCCTCTGACAGTGTGCCAGATATTCCCATATCCACACCTGTGGCCGATGGAGAGTCAGTCCACCTGGTTTTCAGGTCTCGGGAATGTGGGCGGAAACTCGAGCAAGAGTACAGACAGAGGAGTCAGTGTCGGAGAAACTGACCTCAGGAGGCAGAGCTGACGTACTCCAAAAGTGTCTATTCATTTTAAAAGCATCGGATTTTCCTGATTATCACATTTGATTATTTAAGTCCGATGTACATTCTTCTCTATTTCCTCTCACCAGCTGGAGGTTTGTGTGCCTTCCTCCACTCAGCGAAAATGAAGCGGGACATAGTGAAACAAGGGAAGCTGGGCGAACACCTGAGTCGTCCTCCGATCACCCAACTGACCCGTGACTCCTCATCTGTATCTCCAGCTGGTATGTGCCGTTTCACAGCCACGGTGATTTAATTTAGCTATATGTTGCTGTTTGTTACAGCACTTTGGTTTCTAGGGGAATAAATTAAATAAAATCAGCCCTCCTTCGCTTGATCTAATTACAGGATTTAATTCAATATGCGAGATTTGAGCAAAGCAGGCAGCTGAGTAACAAGACAGAAAAAAAAGAAAAGAAATGTTTTTTGTGTGTTTCGTGGAGTCTGGAGAGTTGAGCCGATGGAGAGCAGCATCAGTGAGTCTGGCTCCGGTGTCTCTGGCTGCTCCAGCTGCTCTGATGATGCAGCGAAAAAAAATCTTCATTGACGAGAAGCAAGTCAGACACAAACTGTACCGGGCGTCAAATATCAGTCTGCTTCAACACCCCCGACTTACACAAGGAGCCGCATGAAGTAATGTACCGCTCTTATTTCACAGGAACATCTACAGTGCAAACATCTATGTGCGTTTTTATAAATAGGTGTCACTCCATAAGCATAGCGTTCTGAACAGCACTCTAGCCTCACGTCAATAAAAACCCCGGTTCGAGTCCCGGATCAAGCCTTTCTTAGCGTAGTTTATCTTTACATAATGAAATGTGCGTATATTGCGCATTTATATAATCATGAGCTGTTGATTACCCGAATGAATGTATTAATATGCACACACGAGTTCAAGCGAGGTCAAATTCAGCCCCCATGACTTCAACTAATTGGAAATGCGTGAGTAGTAAAAATTTGTATAAATGAGAGGAAATCAGCTCAAGGAGAAACTGATACATCAAAAATAATGTCACAATTATTACGGTTGAATGTATAGTTATAAAAATACAATTGTATATATTTTGTATACTTAGGAGTATTATTCTAGAGTATTTCCACAATGAAAATAATAAAATGACTAAATACAATAATAAATAAAAAAGCAGATAAAATATTTTTAAAATTTTTTCAAACATTGAATCATTGGACTATTAATATTGCATATTATACAATTATACAATGTTGTCGAGCTGCAAAACAGTGTGAAGTAATAATGCCAACAATTGTTGCATGTTGTTTGTGTGATATATTTGTTTAACCATATTAGAAATGACAGTAGTATTATAGGCCCACCTTCAATACTTTTCATAGCTCTGTAGTTTCTTTACTCTGATTTGAGAAGATTTCTGAATCTATAACTGCACAGCTAATTTAATTACAAACTCAATACTTCGTCAATTATCGTCAGTAAAGCTGAAATACTGACACACGATAAGAAGTGCAAGTAAAAATGTCAACGCCACATAATCTGCTTTTTATCCATCAACAGCCTTTAATCAAGATGGTGCTGAAATAACAAACGTTCGCACTAAAAGATGTTGTAAATACCTTTTAAAGCCTTATAGATCAAGGTAGATTCACGTGTTTTCACAAGGAGTTTGCCGTGTTAACAGATGTAAAGTAGTCTTTTGGAATGAGCGTGCCTCAAAAATATAAACGTGTTCATTCTATACATTCTTGCTTTTCTTCACATCCACTCCCATTCTCTGTGACTTATCGCTCACATATCTGCCGTGAAACTGCGCCTCTCGTATAATCTTCCTCCCCCTTACCTACCCAGTCAGCCCGCCTGTCTCCTCTGCTTTCATTCACTCCATTCTCGACTCACAAACGTGTTGACAGACAAGTTTAAACCCTGTGGCATGCAGCGCTGCAATGACACTGCACAAAGCACCCCCCCCCCCCCCCCCCCCCCCCCCACACACACACGTTCGATCTTTCAACCGAGCTCTCTTTTCAGCACTCATACCCGAGTACACAAACGTTGTATGATATACAAGTATAAACTGTATCTGTACTATACAAACAATTCCTACTGGTGTAAAAACCTCTGCCTCTTTCTCACACACATTCCCACAGACGCAAAGATAAGGGGCCTCTAATACCCTGCACCCCTGCTGGTCAGTGTTTCCATCCTCACCATCTCTCTCCTTCCCTATCAGGCCTCCCCCTCTTGTCATCTCTCTTTCTTTTTCCACGGCTGCGAGAGTACAACAGTCCCTCTCCTTTCTGAGGCTTCATCTGGATGACGGCCAAATCCCCCAAGCAGCCTTGATCCAGCTCATGAGTGCACATGAAGGTGGTGCAGAAAGAACCTTTAGTATGAGGACTTAATGTGAGTAAATAGCATTTGTCTGCTACGACGTGACCTTTGAAGTGATGATGGGCATTTCTGTGTTTTACAATGGACAAGCTGTTCGTGGAAATAATGGCTAGTCGCAAGTTTGAAAGCGTCTTCTCTTAACAACCTTATCCAAATTAAGGATGCAGGGACTTCAATCTGATTCCAGCTGACTAGATGCACTGTGGACAGGCCACCGGTCCGTTATTGGTTCAGCACATGGGGCCAAATAATCCCTCACAACATCTGGATTGGAGGGACCCGGCTCACCCGATGAGAAAGCATTTGGATTGTGAGCCTGAATAACCTGGAGTAAAGTCATGCATGCACATGGATAACTTGATATACGAGATACACAATTTATTAGTAAGAGCATATAATGATCCTACATCGCAATGTTTGTGTACATACAGACTTGGACTACCTTAGCATTCGTCTTTTTGTTGGTTATTGTGTATTGTAACCATTCAATTCAACAATTTTACAGCTTAACTAAACAAAAATACACTTCAAAACCTTGCTTTCAGCTTCAGGCTGAAGTGTACTCTTTGGAATTGTAGCTTGATTTTTCAGCCCAGGTGAACGACAGATTGCTACAGCACAGCTTCTGCATTTGTTCAATAATAAAGGGAAGCTTTATTTAGTCTTCCAGTGGAGGGCGCTGCCGTCATTGGTAGGACTATGTCAGTGACTTGATGACTCTCACTCTGTGGTCAAAGGCAGGTCACTGGTGTGCCCTAGTGTCACTGCTTTTACACTGATTACCTTGTTATACATTTATCTGTTCATGTATTTGTGAATCCATTCCTGAGATTATCAGTCACATTCACTTCAACTGTAACTACGACTCTGGTCAGCTATCTTTCTCCGTTGACCCTCCACCGGGCAGAAATGATGTCAGGAATGAGAGGAATCTGCAGCAGAGGCAGCAGGTGGACTGACGTCCCAGGATACACTGTACAGGCCGGGCCGTGTGCCACTCATCCCCGCGTTCACTTTCTTTTTCTATTGCGTCACGAGCTGGACAATCGCGTTCACGTCCACAGACACTCATCTATTCTCGCCAGCAGAGAGGCCATGCATTCAGTCACGGTATGTACAATGACAGCGATAGACACATCAATTCTCTGCAGTGAGTTTTGGGAGGGGAGGGGAGGGGGCGGGGTTAGACACTGGGGAGCGAGACTGATAGACGCCTGCGGTGCCGGCATCTATAGATGCACAGTTTGTCATACAGAAAAGAGTCTCCTCGTGACTCTTCAGACCGCGCTGTTTGTATGAGCTGAAAACTGAATGACAAAAGTGCTTGAAACACTTCAGTGACAGTGCGGTCTGATCGTGTGAAGGGCCACTTCAGCATGTTCTGGTGCCAGCGAAGACACAGATGTGAGTGTGCGCAATTCTAACATTTCATTAAAAACTGGAGGTGAGTCATGGCCTTTACCGGCAGTGCTCTTCAAAAGCAGGAAAAAGCGTGTGTTGCTGCACGTGATAACAGGCTGATAAAATATTTTTGTATCCAGATGATGTTTTTAAGGAACTTCGGGAGGGGCCGGACAGGCGGTGTAGTGGTGTAGTGGTTAGCACTCTCGCGGAACAACTCGCCCAGTTTTGGGGCTTGACGGCATTTAAGTGTGGAAGCTGAATGTTCTCCCTGTGTGTGTGTGTGTGTGTGTGTGTGTGTGTGTGTGTGTGTGTGTGTGTGTGTGTGTGTGTGTGTGTGTGTGTTGGCTTTTCTACAGGCACTCGAAATATGTAATAGAAATGATTGTCTTTCTGTGGCTCTCTGTGGGGCTGAGTGTCCAACACTATCAGCTTGTTCTATATTTATCCAATCTTGGGGGGGGGGGGGGGGGGGGGGGGGGGCAAGACAGCTCAACTAAAAACATGGAAATTTCATGTAACAAATCCTGCACTCACGTTTTCAGCGTGCCAGATGTCATGAGCTCCGTGACGAGAACAATGCATTTCTTTCCTTTGCAGGGTCCCTCCCAGGAGTCATAGAAGCGGACAATGTTAGGATGCTGGAGACCCTTTAACATCCCGGCCTCCTCTTTGAACCGCTGACGCTCCGACTTGGACAGCTTACGATCCTGCACATGGGACAGACGGGGAGAATTAGTAATGCTGACACAAAAGACACACACAAACAACACACTGCACATTAGAAATCCTGGAGGGAAGAAATGTTTTCCCAAAGAAGTCATAGTAGATCAATATTATGATATTATTACAGCGAGTGCAATTACAGGGGAATTGAAAGGGAGGAGGTTCTGATGGGTTGAGAGCTCAGAATGGGGATGGAAATACTTCTTACCATGTACCAACATCATGGTAACAAATACATGACTCTGATTGGGTGTTTAGACTCAAAATGCTTAACAACAGATCAAATTTGAAACAGCACGATCAGACAATTCTGTTCTGAGGCTGAGGATGAGAATAAATCCTTTCATCTGAACTCAAAGAGCCCACTAACATCCAGTAGGAGTGACTCTGAAAGAAGAGGGAACCGAATGCAGCTTCAATCTGTACGGCATAGCTGCATTTCTTTGTGGAGCACTTCACGACTGAGTGATAAAAGAGATTCATAAATAAACACATTGAAATTCACAAGTGGGGCAATACCGAGTGGCAGGACGATGTTTGCGTCTGTCTTTTTTCTCATTATTGACACGCCGGTTCTGTCACTAGTACAAACAGACCGCAATTAAACAGGTAATTATATAAACTCTCTGCAGTGATGCAGCGCCTGGGAGCCGCCGGGCGTCAAGGCTCTCGCTCAGGGCGGAGAGGAGTGTAGGAAGAGTGAAAGGGAAGGTTTAGAGGCTGGTAGCGAGACCTGCTATGGTACAGTACGCGAGCCTGACAAGAGATGAAGACGCTGGGATTTTCACGGGGAGTGAGCGGGATTAGGACAGGATTAAAAACGAATGGATCGGAGAGACGGCGACTTTCAAGCTACAGACACCATAGAGGAGGTAAAGAGGAAGACCTCAGAGATGATGTGGTGAAAGAGGACATGGAGGTGGTTGGTGTCGCAGTGGAGGAGCCAGGGATTAGGATTACATCAAAAGTTCTCGATGCGTCGAAAGGCTAAAACCAGTCGCTCCTTCACATCACCTGTGTAATCAAGAACACGATTGACATTTTGCTTCTCGCGACCAAACACCGTAAATTGTTACCAAAGTCACTTTCTTATTCTCATTTTGGCGGTTGAAATATGACTTGCAGTACAGAACATTAACACCCAGCTTTAAATGGGTCTTTATCCACTGTGGTCGTCGCCACCCAGTAAGAACCCCCCAAACCAATAAAGCTATGAAAAGAAACTTACAGTCCACATTCCTCATTTCCAAGAAAAAAGAGAAGTCCTCCACAGTTTAATGGGCATTCCAGCTCGACCCGATGGGTCAGCGCTTGTAAAGAACTGCGATCGTGCATGAGTCGTGGGCATGTGCGAGAACGTGGGTGTAATAGTTTCCATGCATCTGAATTAGCTGTGCTGTTTTTTGCACGTTTATTGTCATGTCAGGTCTCGAAGTGAAGAAAAGTCTACTAACTCATTGCAAATTTGCTCTGGTCATTTGGACATTTTCATGGAGTAATTCAAGAGCGTGTGTTGAGCTTTAGACTCCTTTAAAGTGCCTCTTGTTTGTGTGTTTATGCCTATTTGCTTTTTTCCTCCAGCTCTGTCTAACCGCACATTCAGCCCAACACTGCCCTAAAAATAAACTACATTATTGACGCCCGACGACAATAAAATGAGGAGACGAAATCTTAACACACTGAGGATTTAAGAACAAAAAAACAATCTCTAAAGAGGATGGATGTGCATGGATTAGTTGGCTAAACCACTGAGCGTCCCTGCTCTTGTTGACATCAGACAAATTATTCGGTTAAACCCATCGGTGTAGTTGTTGTTCACTAGCTGGAGCTACATCAGACGGATGGTAACTAGACGGTGTTTGGATGTCCTCTCATAAAACCAGTGCCGTTTGGATCTGGAATTATTTTCATTTGAAAAATGGAGAAAATGATTTCTGAGAGATATTCTTACTTATGGCTATGAGTCATGATCATTTTGAATGAAAAGGCACCTCAGCACAGCTGCTGTTACAAAGTACGTTGCAGCAGATGTGGGGAACAAAAAAAAATAATAAATACAAAAAGAGATGATCTGATCTAACCTGGACCAAATGGAAATTTGCACTCTGGGAGGGAATCCACAGGGTTTTATAATGTGTGACCCTTTTAGAGGATGAAATTACAGCAAAGCGAACAGACAGGTCGCTCCCTAGACGAGCAGGGAAAGAGCAGCAGGGGTGCTTCAGAGGTTGCTTGTGACGGTGTGTAAATATTGTAGAAGAATAGAATAAACATACGAGGCAAAATGGAGATTGTGGGATTTTGTTAAAGAAAAAAAAAAAAAGAGCGGCAGCAGATTTAAGGTGACGCAAGATCAGACGTTGGAGGTTAAACACCTACTCTGTAACGTTGTGAGGATTATCTCTATGGTTACCTTAAAGGCCCATTGAGGGTACCAGGACTCCAGTTCAAATCTTTTTGTTCGTAAAGAACATTAGCGTCATATGGTTTTATTTTAGCTTTCAATTTGAATATGAATTCAGCAAAATAAAAGGATTTAGTGGCTCACTGCAACACATCTGTGACAAAGAGGACCCTGGCCAATAAATCATTCAGAACCTTTAAAGCCGCAGAACACTCAACGGGGCACCACAACCAACCGTGGACCCAAATCATCAGCCATTCAGCACATTGAGGTCACAACATGTAAGTCTGCAGAAATGTCACGGAGCTACGAGAAAGCCTTGTGAGCGGCTCCGGAGATTAGGACGATCTCTGAGGTGATGAGCTCATATTGTCATATTGTGTAACCCGGGGCCTCATCCATATCATATGACTTACACGCATACATAAAGACGGAGAAGAAGAGGTTGTCTGAAAGCCTCTGGAGTGGAGCTACGAGGGTGCCGAGTGCACGTTGCGCGTGTGCACGTGTTGTGGCTTGTAACAGCTTATCCCTCCATCCTGCAGAAAGCATTTCCCCCCGATGATAGCCCATTAGCAACGGACACACAAAAACATCCGTGTGAGTGTTTGTGTGCCCACCAAGCCATTCCCTCACTCCCCCTATCCCTTGTTCCTATTATGATCACATGATCTCGTGGTCACATGACGGCAGCTGTTGGCCACCTGACTGACTGGAAGCAAATATTCCACTTCCCAGCAGCACTTAAAAAAGACCCTGACCACCCATATCTTACTGTTAGGTCTCCTCCTTCGGGGAACTGGGAGATTACTTCTTTTTTTTTTTTTCACTTCTCTCTTCTTTACGGGACCAAAGCAAGTCCACAGAACTCACAATTCAAGGCTGGATAGGTAAATGCCACTAGTGAGGGTTAGAGTAAATCTCTACGTCTCCAAGTCAACGTAATGTCTTCGGAGGTAATGGAAACGCGACTGTGTGCGTATCGCTGTGCGTCCCCCGATGTGAGCGCAGAAAGCAGACAGCAAGTCTGAAGGAGCTCACTAATGCATTATTAATGTTTCCTTTTTTCATTCTCATGTATAAGTGGGTACGCAGTACGCACACCTATCACACACACACAGCAGAGGCAACAATGGAGTCAGTTAAGCCGTATTTAACAGAAGAGCCAATAAGAAAAACTGAAATTGATGTCAGGATGTGGATATTTAAAAAAAAAAAAAAAGAATTAGATCAATGACACACAAGTCTTTTTGTTGAGACTTTTTTCTTCCCTCTCCTTCATTCTCGCCATCCCTTCTTTTCTGCTCCGACCTTAAAAACATCATGGGACTTGAGTTTGTCTGACTCAAAAACACACGCACACACACACACACACACACACACACACACACACACACACACACACACACACACACACACACACACACACACACACACACACACACACACACACACACACACACACACACACACACACACACACACACACACACACACACACACACACACACACACACACACACACACACACACACACACACACACACACACACACACACACACACACGCCTATTCACTCAAATCTGCCGTCTCCTCTTATCGGACTCTCACACACACTTCATTCCTACATAAGGACTTTTCACTCTCCAATCCTGGCATCACACTTTCACTGTCTTTCTCAAAGCTGGTATGAGGACTTGAAAGAAGCCACCTATACATCCCTATAAATCCAAGCCTGTCAGCCCTATTTATGTCCCGTAACAGCCAACTGAGGATAACAACACACATGGGTACAACATGCATACACCCACAAGCAACCGAAGCACTCAGTCAGGCCGGCTGGCTGAAACTCAATCTGCAGCGTTACAGTATTGTGCGGTTCCCTGCAGAGACGCTGAAAGCGGACACCCTCTGATCAGCTCATCAAGTCTGGACGTCCCACTGGGCCTGAAACACTCCGTGATCATCTGTGCTGGGCTTCTCTGCTCTGATGCATCCAAATCAGAGAGCAGCGCTCTCAGGCCCACATGGAATCTGGTAGCAACACACAACGAATGCTCGTAAAAAAATAAATAAAAATACTACTTGTACTTCAAATGACTATTCAAACTAGGGATATTCTCATTGTGAGGAGAAAGTAGTGAAAACAATACACAACAACCACTCCCAAATTTGAGGATATTTCTAAAAAGTGCCACATTTCTCTGGGGACAAACTGGTTTTGATTGGTTTTTATTAAAAACCGTCACCTGTAACCAGTGAAGCAATCGCCAGAGAATCAACAAATCTCCAAACTCTGGTGACGATTCAAAGGAAAAAAATCCCAGCAGCATATTGTTTTGCATTGACATCTACGTATATCTTCTTTAATCCTGACATCCCCCGCAGGTGGATAATATTTTCACATGCAGCTACTTGTTCCCTGTATTGCAAACCTTTACAACTTTTTAAAAGCTACTAAAAATACCAGGGAACATCTGCAAGTGATTTTCCTTTCTTGCCACCACACTAACACTGCACAACTGCCACTACAGCAGAAATGACCCAAGGTCAGATCTATAAAAACAGTCTTTTCAATAACTTCTGAGGATAGAATGAATTTAAAGATAATAAACTTTTTTTTTTTTTTTTTTTAATAAAATCAACTGATAGATGAAAATCTGGACAAGTTCACCACAATCTGACATGTTCCTTAGAAGTAATGAAAAATAAAGTACATTGTGGGTCATGGTGTTGAATTTATAAGGTGTTATAGTACTGAAAACTTTAGGTAGATCCTTGCTGACATGGGGTCGCACCGGTTTGCCCATTTCAAGTCCAGTTTGTGGAGCCCCTATGGGTTTTACTCGAAGACCTCCAAAAGTCCAAAACGATGCATTGAGGCGACTGTAATTTGCCCGTCGGTGTCAAAGTGAGTGTGTGTGTGACCTTCGTCACCAAGGATCAGCTCCAGCTCCACACAGTCCTGAATGGGGTAAAGTGGAATAGAAGGTGGAAGGATCCTTCAGATATCCATGTAGCGAGCAAAGCGGCTGATAAATTCCAAGAATGCTTTGGGTTGAAGACGCAGAGGATACATTTTGAGGGATTTGGCTTGAAATCTCTGTGCAAAGTATACGGCTTCACTTTCAGAATGAAAGCAAGATCTTTTCTGATATTTTGCTTCAGCGGGCAGCTGAACTATAAGCGTTTCATTCGAGTTCTACAAGATGTGTTTCTGACCCAGTTTGATTTTCTTCTGATCGGCCTTTGAGTCCTGACCCAAATTTTGAGGAATGCAGGTCTGTATCTCGAGAGCGAAAAAAATCGGGATCTGTAAATCTTAATTACCTCTTGGCTGAGTGAATGAGCTTTTTTGTTTCTCTACATTGTAAAGACCCCATAGCAGGGTGCAGTGTGCACATCCGTCTGCATGGAAAAAAAAAAAAAGGGGGGCCTGGTGTGTCCCATTAGTATGGAGCCCAGGATCTCGGACCCCCCGCGGTCTGGAAACGCTCTCCTGCAAAGAACCACAAACCCCCTAAAACACACGCACACCTTCATCTCAGAGACGTGAACACAAGAGGACATACATGTGCATGAGTTTTACCCACATACACACAAACCAAAACCTCTCCGGGACCTTTACCACAGCTTGTTCTGGTTACCCGGACCAGAGAGAGAAAATGAGAGGGAGCATCTGTTGCGAATAAGAAATGACTGAAAAGACGAGAAATAACTTCCAGTAAAAGTCAGATGAGGAGAGAAAGTGGGAGATCTCACTGATCTCGTCAAGAGATGTTTTGCTTGGTTGTGCTGAAGAAGAAAAGCAACACCAACTTTAAACTTCATTTTGCAATTTAATAAAGCGCCATGGGTTTGCCTTAACCCTTTTCTATCAGTCCATTCTCTTCCCGCTTGTCTTCATGACTGCCTCTCGCACCCTTTTGTTTCCCTGTCACCCTCTCCCTCCCTCTCGCCATCTTTCCTCCTATTTCGGTGGTTTTTGGTTTCCCATCAATCACTGCTCTACATATTGCAGTAACCAGGGCCATGTGTGTGTATTGACCTAGATGTGGCTGCAAATCTGTTGTTCCCCTCGGTAATATGGCAATATTTATCCACAGTAATTCTCCATATGCTGCTTTTTTTTTTTTTAAGGCTTATTTTTTAAAGTTTTGGCTTACTTTACGGGCGACATATCGACGGTCGCTTTTGCTTTTTGTCTGCGTTGGAGCATGCATTACAAACAAACTCTTTCATTGGGACGGGCCTCAATAACAAGGGGTGTGTGTGTGCTCATGTTGTGTAGTCATGAGTGTTAACAATAGGTGCCATCTCAGCCTGCCACTCACTGTGCACACTATTGTCTGAGCTCTCTGTGCTTGGCTGCCCAACGCACACCAACACACACCAACACGCACAGCATGCACCAGTCATTACCCTCTGCTCTGCCGGTCACGCTTCATCACGGCTGCCCTTTCCCTGCCTCCTCGCGGCTTCATCTTTCTTTATATTCTCTTTCTTCTGTCATCCTACGTGCTTTTTTTGCAAAGTTTCCTCTCCACTGTTAATTCGGCGGCCCCAGCCGGACGGATTTCTAACATGGACTCGTATGAGTTGCCCACTTGATTCAGTCATCCTGATCCAACGGTAATCAGAGGAAATCTGAGGATAACGAGTGAAACTGAGGGTGTAAAGTCCCTCCATCCAAAGTGTTAATCCTTAACAGCATGCCAAGAACAAAAAAAAAAAAAAAACTATCTGAAACAATCTCAAGTCTTTGAGCCTAATGAATGAAACTGACGTTTAAGGTGTTCCACAGGACAAAAACAGCCTTTGATTACTTTTTTAATGACTTCAAAAAACACAGAGCAAGCAAATATTGTGTCCTGCATTCGGCACGTGTGTCTGATCATTGTGAAGCTCATAATCCAAATCCCAAATCAGCTGAGAACAATCTATCCCAGAACTTTAATAAATCTATTCATTGTTTATAGGTGTGATTGGGCCAGCAATCGACAATGGCTTCTTTTGTGGTTTATTCAGGATAAACAAGGAATAAAATGACGTGTGGATAACAGTGAACAGGTCCCCCACCTGACCACATAAAAGGCTTTTTTTTTTTTTATTGTTTGTTTGCGCTTTGTTATTGCGTTAGTATTACCGGGAGATTATTAGCAGCAATCGTCAATAGAAAAGTGTTTGGGAGCACTCTAATCACAGTCCTGTAAGTCTGAACGTAATAAATGAGATAGTATCACGCCTGGCACAGGAAGAGAGAGAAAGAGATGCAAAAACATGTGGGAAAGTTCATTTCTGCAAAAGTTGCTTCAGGGCATTGATTTTCAACATACATGTTGGTCTGTAGAAAAAAACAAGCGGCGGTGTGTTGAACAGCTTCACAGGCAGTTTTATATTGGAGGTCTGGCTTGATTGATTGGACAATGAAACGTTCTCTGATCTACAACGAAGATTAATTCAAACCCTGAGACACTCAAACGTAACGATCGTCATATATCAGCATTCCGCGTTTTCCTTGAGGGGACCAATGAGCCTTTGAACTCTGAAGGATTTAACCCCTTCTGCAGAGGAGGAGGCCGCGATGGATGGGCTGCTGCGTGATCATCAGCGTGTGCACATCAAGTGAGTATGAAGCAGTTCTGTTATGTGTGCACGTACGTACGTGTGTGTGTGTGTGTGTGTGTGTGTGTGTGTGTGTGTGTGTGTGTGTGTGTGGGGGGGGGGGGGGGGGGGGGGGGGGTTTACTAGCGTGCAAAAGGTTACAGTCTGAATATAGCCCGAGTCCACCTGCCTCTCTGTTAACACATCATAAACAAACAGATCTCAGAGAGTGATACGTTGATGGGCACGATCCTTTCCAAAATAGTCCTCTCCTCAGACCCTTACATCGTCTCTGCTACTGGATGGGTTAACTGTACAAAAGCTCTGTGTAGCAGTAGTTTGCGAAACAAAATAAACATCCGTTAGACTGCAGAAGGATCATGGATAAAATCCCTGCTAAAGCCTTCTAAAACACCAACAGATGCCACCGGCGGGAGCTCATTACCAAGAAACCTTATACCTCCATGTCTGCTGTCTGTGTGTGTCTATGTGTGTGTGTTAATGCGCATTGCCTGGATTCCACAGGGTGTAAGTGACGTCTTATATGGAGGTCCTCGCACTGTTACAGTTACAGTGATCCAGCAGAAGGTTAGGACCGGCCACGGGGAAAGGACGAAGGGCTGTCCCAGATAAAACTATTACATAATCAGTGAGGACTATCCTTTTACACTCCATTAATTGTAGGCCTCCACTATTGACGCCCAAGACTAACTTCAGCACATCTCGGGTTTCGCTTTAAAGAGCGTCAGCGGCCGCCGGCATTCAGTCACGTAGCATTCAATACACTGCTGTAAACAATAAGGATGCAGTAATGAAGCAGTCAATCAGTTTCAAACAGAACACAAGACGCCTCCTTTGTTTATTAGCTTCTCTTTCTTAACCCAGGAAAAGTTATTGATTTGTCCGATTTAACCATCAAACAATTTTGAATTGATTTAGCTTCACCTGTTGCTCACTGCTAAATAGTGAACGAAGTTGAGTCATACGGTGCAATCCACTGCTTCCGCAGTGGTGACTGCATGGTGCTCGACCTCTGCTGGAAGCATTTAGGGCTTCAGTGTCAAAAAACAACACGTTGACACATGGATACGTCGCGATGGAGGATCAAACCACCACCATTTGATAGTATTTTAACGGGATACCAAACAATAATGAGAATATAAATATTGTGATAGAGTGGTTCACCAGTGTCCGTGTGACAGGCTAATTCACATTGAGAAAACTAAAGCAAATTTGTCGATATGAAGTGGTGAGAAGTGGATGGATGCCTTTAGAGGGACGTTTCATGGCTGGAGGAATTTCGAAAAGAAGGAAGAAGATGCGACGCGTCAGGCAAAGGAGGCGCTAACGTCGACATCAGAAAGATTTATGGGTTAACCACAGGAATTTTGTCAGCTCAGCGAGAATAACCCCCCCGTTCAAATCTAAGTTGGACTTGAGTGGCTTTTCTGCTGCAACCTTTTCAACACAATTCAGGCAGTGCTGGTTGAAAGCAGCCATTTGAAGCCACGATGCTCCTTCAGAGGGCGCGTTTGGTCATTCATGCCATTTGGGAATGAGCGGACTTCACCCAGTCCTTGTGTTTCAGCACGGGGATGTGTTGGCATGCGAGAGGACGGACGAAGCAAATCACATTTCCACTGTCCCAGTGCACGCCCCGCGACTGTGTGGTGGCCGTTTGCCAGGAAATGTATTAACAGAAAACTGTCAGGGACAGAAGAGGAAGGCTGCCAGACTGAAAATACACATGTAGTCAAAGCAGGATGAAAATAATCTGCTAATTGCTTAAAAAGAAAAGAAATTCAACTTGTAAACGTAAAAATGTACATGCATTTCATACATTCAAAGATCATACCATTTCTATACTTTTGCATTGATCGTGTTTATTGTCATTAATATTGACTTGGTCAGCCGTCAGCCAGAATCAACGTAGAAACAAGAGTACTTTAAGACATCGCACCCAAAAAAACACACGCTTGGGAGTTTTAACATATGAAATAAAGAAAAAAGGCTGACTTTCAATCAGCAGCAAGCAGTTAAAACCGTTTATTTTTCAGTTTTAGTTACAATATCGTTGATCCGCTATGGGAAATTTAACCCATCCATCACACGGAGAGCAGTAACTGTGTTTACGTGCAGATTTGGCACAGACGCTTCAAGTGACGCTGATGTGTTAGTGAGTCTGTGCCGTTTCTATGGCCAAACCCTGGGCATGTCAACAGATTAACAAAATCACTGAAAGCACACACACACACACACACACACACACACACACACACACACACACACACACACACACACACACACACACACACACACACACACACACACACACACACACACACACACACACACACACACACACACACACACACACACACACACACACACACACACACACACACAAATGTCAACACACAGGCAATCTCTCACACACATTCAAAAATGCACTAAAGTGAATACGCACACTGTAAAAACCGCACACACACGCACGCATGCATGCATGCATGCGTAAATACAGACGCACGCAACTCCACAGCTCCGATCTATACAATCAACATAAAAGGGGGATTAGCTCGTGTCACTATAGAGAGAAAGAGAAAGCGACGGGGAAAAAGATGAGAGGAAATGAGAGAAGAGGAATTGGAAATGACTAGAAAAGGAGGTCAACGAGAATTAAAGGGAGCAACATTGAAAACACTCAAACTTCAATGTCATCAACAATTGTCCCCCCTCCCTCCCTCCCTCCTCCCTCCTTTACTCCCGGGTGTCTTCTCCTCTGCCTCTTTGCCCTTTTCCTTCCCTCGCAGCGGCCTATATTTCCTCTGCAGCTGGCTGAAGCGAGGGAGAGGAACTGATTTAGGCACCGGCTCCGACGGGGTAACCGGACAAGTTAAACAGATACAGGCTACCGATGCCTTGCCACAGAAACTGGAGCAATCTACCACAGAGAAATGGACGAGCTCCAGCAGAACATGCCTGGCTGTGTGTGTGTGTGTGTATGTGTGTGTGTGTGTGTGTGTGTCGTGAGTGACCATGGTTTTGCTACAAGCAGGTTTTGGGGTTAATTTGTTCCAGATGAGAGTCGGTTGGTGCCAAAGCGCACACTGTTTCAAGACATTAGCCTAGTTTTTCTTGGACTTTTTTTTTTTTTTTTTTTTGTAAATTTCTTCTCGTACTTTTTCTTCTTTTTGCTTTCTAAGACACGCACACACACAAACACACACATGGACAATAATAAGTTTTCTTTTCTTTCTTCCTTTGTTTGAATTCGACTTTGGAACCGACACAATAGTTTTGATGTGGTTACAGATGGACGCACGTGGCCGACAAACAAACCGGAAAAAAAAAAAAAAAAAGAGGCGGAGGTGTGAGTGCAGACGCAAGGGTGGAAGTAAACTTCCAGGAAAAGGAAATGAGCATTTTTGTCCTCTGATGTAGTTCCTGCTGGGACGACAATGCAGAATTATTCCAAACAGAGCTTGCACCAACACTCCACAATGAGTAAGAAACATAGTATATGTGAGTATTAACTGCCTTTCCCGGTGAATAATAAGGAAACCAGACGAGACTTTGCTTCCCCAAAACCTCTGGGCACAATAAGGGTTTCCTTGACAGCTGAAGACGAGCCAAGAAAACAAACTGCTGCGGAGCAGAGAGGAGAAAGAAGGAGGAAGGGGGGAAGAAGAGAGCAGAAGAGGAGGTGGGATTATATGACACGATGATGCAATAACTGTGAGAACACACACACACACACACACACACACACACATATAGAGTTACTGCAGAGGTGCCTGCCTGTCTCAGTCGAGCCTGACTAAAAGACTGAGTAGTCAATGTCACAAGCACAGAGTCAGATGAGAAACACACACTGCCTTTGTCAAGGGAAACTAAAGGATGTTGATGAATGAAAAGTGATTCTAGTTGTAATTTTTATTCTGAATGGATAAACGTCCAACTCACAATAAGGTCAAGAAGCAATTAAGCATTTTAACCTCCATCCCTTCTTCTATACTGCTTCCCAGGTGACTTTGTTAGAAAAGGTAGGGTGCACCCTCAATAAATCACCAGTCTATCAAAGGGAGAACAAATATCTTTTATTTTTTATTTTTTTGCAATTAAACTGATCCATTAAGCCAGTCTGAAGAATGGTTTGGTTACTCTCGCAGTGAGGCAAGATTCATTCCCCATATTTTGTAAGTAATAGAATAATAAGTCTTTAAAATAAATAGGGTCTGTATACACCCATAAAGACTTTTATTAACAACACACATAATGATATAATATCATAATCAATGAACAATGAAATATAAAGGGCTGATCAATAGTATGACATTTGAAATTCAGTTTCACAGCTTTCCAAACATAGTAAAAGAAAGTCCACCAATAACTATATTTGTCTTATTTTGTCTCAACCAACACGTGTAACCATGAGATGATCACCCAAACGACAGCAGACAATCTTTACATGCATGGAGCAATCATACAAATTAATAGCAGCATTTAACCTTTGGAACAGCTGGAGCCTCTCAAGCTGTCACACATCTCCGGGATGAGGGAGTGACTCTTTATTGTTATCAATAGTTTACTGTTTGGCTGATCTATGATGGAGTTCAGAGGATTACGACCCTGCCTGAGGAGACTTTTCTTAATCCAAGCCATGAAACAGTTTTTTTTTCCCCAGAGGCTTTTGAAAAGACTCAACGACTCAGTGAGTTTCTAACATACGTCACATCACAGTTTTTAGCTGTCGGGAAAATACCGTATCGCGATTCTTGTTTTTTAGGTTTATTTTTTTCCCCCTCTGGATACCGAAATGTTGTATAACATGCAGTTATCCAGTATGTGTATAATATGGCTCAAATCCATTAAAATTCCCTTCCTGCTTTGTTTTTATCCCAATCAATAGCTTGAGATTAAACAACTGCAAAACATAAATAGTAAAAGACCCACTTGTTCTGAAAAGGAACAGGTTTCATCAAAAGCTAAAAATCTTACATGCATTATTACATAATGGCCCAAGACCATTCAGTTTTGATGATATGGCGCCAATAGCAATATTACCATTTCATGACTCTTGTACATCTAAAAAGATCAATTTATCCAGAGAAAACAGAAGCATGAGCCACAGAAAAAAAGAGAGAAAAGAAGGATGAGAAGAGAGTGATGTCAAACGTTAATGGCCGATCGAAATAGGAACAAGACGAGCAGCTTGGAGGAGGAAACACAATAATTGGAGGAGGTGGCGAACACATTGGAGGAAGGGATTTGAGGAGCAGAGGGCTAAAAGGAGTGGAGCGACTGAAGAAGTTGGGAGGGGCGGCAGCACAGATAATGAGCTGTCAGTTGAGACAATGGCAGAATTGTATAACTCCACAATGAGTCTCATTCTCGGTTAGGATAAGTGTAATAATGACAACGAGGTCCCGCTAATGAGACGACTAAACCAATTCACAGACAATATAACCAACTTTTCCCCAAGATAACGCTGATTAAAACTTTTAACAAAGACGCTTTTACAAAGGAGAAACGTTAAAGGTTTATTCATAAAGCAACGGCCGTTATTACTTCTGTTCAGTCTGAGCTGCTCACATTGTTTTAAACAATGAGGTACGAAAGAGGGTTCGTTCTTATTGCTTTAACTAGTGCTCCAGTACAACCACTTCATCGAGTTTTTAAAATTTCTTTCCACTTTAAAAAGATAAGAACGTGGTGTAGTGGTCATCACTCTCGCCTTGTAGCGAGTTGTCCCTTTTACATGCATGGACTTTTCTCCACGTAGTCCAGTTCTCTCACAGAAAAACAAGCGTTTGAGGTTAATTCGTGACACAAAACTGCCCATAGCTGTGAATGTGAGTGTGTCTGTATCTCTCTGTGCTTGCCTTGTGATGGACTGGTGACCTGTCCAGGGTGTATCAGGCCTTTGTACATAGTAACCTGGAATCAGCACCACATGACTCTCAACTGGATGAAGTGGTGTGGAAGGTGGATGGATTTACAATAGTTCCAGCATCCATCAAACATATGAAATTGATGGGGGGTTAAAATAAGGACACCTGGAAGAAATATAAAAAACATCTGCAACATCAGCCAATTATCAATTGAGATGAGCATCAGAAAATCAGCAACTGTTTAAAATGTGTTTATTATGGGAATGTCTGACACCATTTGCTGTGACCTCTGGTAACAAAACATGACATCTTGGGTGCATATCAGACATTGTTTACTATTTAAATGATCCACATGGCCAACTATAAAGTGAGAAAAGGGGCGGCACAGTGAAGTGGAGTTAGCACCACTTTATTCTTCTCAGAGACTCTGGTTTCCTTCCAAAGCCTGAACACGTGTTTGATGTTAATTGGTGACAAAATTGCGAATAAGTGTGAAGGTGAGTATGAATGTGAGCGACTGATGACCTGTCCAGAAATTGCATCTGCTCTATTGACAATTCTAGTGTTGGGAGGGATGAAGGGATGGTTACAGAATTGCTTAATTGTTTGTTTTGCTACCGTTCCCTGTAAACAGTAGTATAACCAACTGTGCATAAGAAAAATAAAAATAAGACTACACGGCTTAAATCTACCGGAACTAAAAAAAAACTCAAAACTAATTTTAAACCGCATGCCCCGGTAGTGTTTAACCTGTAAATCATTCAAGGTCCCGACCAAAAGCTTCGTGAGCTTGTTATTTCAGCTGGCTTTTCTTTGGCTGTAATGGTTGGCAGACTCTGTAATGTGCAGAGAAACTGGATAATTACAATAATGCACAGCTCCACTGCCTCTCAAAGGAAACAGTACAATTAATCACAAAGCGCATCTGGGTACAATTAGCCTGGCAAAGACCTGTACAATAGCTGACTCACTTATCACGGCTAAAAGGCGAGAGAGAGCAGGAACTGTAACAAAAACTTTAATTGAGCCTGTAACCTATTTTACACCTGAATATGAAGGATGTTCAACTTGCTTCCTGTAAGACGAGGATAACAATACAAGTAGAACTGTATTTTTTAAACATGGTTTGACACAACTGCCGGTCAGGCCAAGGAACAAAGACAACCTGACTCCAATTTATCTTTTATAAAAGAGCTGTGGGTGTTCCAGGTCCGAATTTTTAGAGAAGAAATTATTTTGCTCACTGTCAAACGCAGCCGCAAACACAAATACAGCATCTCCCGTTTCTTTCACCTCTCAAACAGGTGTCAGACATGAGAATGTGCTGTTAATGGAGGCATAACTGCGATACAATCTGAAGACAAATCCAATAAGGCACTCAGCTGTGGGGAAAAGTAAACATTTGGAAACGCACGCGTAAAGGAATTACAATGGCAGCATGGCGGTTCTCCTGTAAAAGATATGCAAGTAAAACACTACCGTGAAAAATGTGAATTGGTCCAAAAATGGAACAACAAACAGAAACTTAAAAAAAAAAAGAAGGGGGGGCATCACAAGAGGAAAAAAAAAAAGAGGCAATGTCAACACAAATGCCTCCAGTAGACTTTCTGGCTCGGATTAAAAAACACACAAAAGCACGAGTACACGCACACACAAGCACGCGTTACATCAGCTGCTGGAGGTTTAACACAGGTCAGAAAAACAGGGCCGAAGAGGGGGGGGAAAAAAAAAAGCGGTAAGAAAGTTTCAGGGTGGCGAACGTGGACTGCAGAAGGATAAAAACATAAAAACAAACCAAACTCAGGTAGGATATTTACACCGACGAACACATTCGGTCTTTGATGAGACAGCTTGACTAAAACCTGGTGTCTGTTTCAGCTGCTGTTCAGGACACCTGACACTTAATATGATTGACTGCCAGCGTTTCAGATTCATCCAGGTGTAAAGCCCGAGAGAGAGAAGAGCCTGTACTCCGATATGAGCCATCGGATCCAAAATGCTTCCCACACCTGTTCATTAGAGGCTGTGCACTCATGAGAATATGATGCTATTTATAGATATAATGGGATTTCTCTTGGACAGCTAAACAAAATCAAAATGATGACCTTGGACCTTATAGCTCACTCTTCCTAAAATGACGGAAATGAACACAATATTCATTTCCATTAGCTGTACAACGGTTCACTTTGTTATCTGCTGTATTTCGTGATCATAACCGTTGTTATATGTCATGTCTCTTCCAGTGTCAGGTAGTTTTTAAACCATTTTTGCAGCATCTTGAGTGACAGCAGAACAAACCTCTAATACCTGTTAAACCAAGTTCCCAGTTTGATAGAGTTCAAATGAGCATTTCCTACTTTCCGTTTACTTCCCTTTAGTTCTTTTCCTTCCCTCAGCTGAATTAATGTGCTCTCTACCCGCCTTTGTGCCAGTGTTGCCCCCTCACAGCCCACCTCCTACTCCATGTCCAGCAGGATGAAATTTCCTTTTCTGTGAAAGGGGGACGTTTCCCACCTCACAGCGCTGCACCATTAGCACACCGAGCTTACTTGGAAAACATTCAATCTGGAGATAAGTCCTCGCTTGCCAGTAAAACTTTGCAATTGCAAAATAATACTCTCTTACTAAAGTATCAGTCTATGAAAGCTGCACTCTGCTTTAAATCAGTCACTTCCCTGATAAAAACACATTATGTCAGATGTTAGCTGACACGGTTATAATATCAAACTTCACCATCAGTTAGGAAATAAAACATTTTTTGTTGCTCGCTAGTGAGTCTGGGTCTGCTCTGCTGTCTGAACCCCCTCGGAACTGCTGTTCTGTCTGTATTTTCAGCCAAATACATAGACTGAACAGACCTATGTGTACATTTGAAAACCTCTTGCACATAAACAGATTCTTTCGGATTGACAAATCTCCCTTCGGACGCACAGATTGAGATGCAGGCAGACGATTCCCCCTACGCACTGACACGTAGTTCTGCTCCCCCGTAACCCCGCCCTCTGAAAACATCAGCGCTGAGACAGGAACGCACAACCTGACCTGATAGCATGTCCTCTCCGTTTTCAGCTACGCAGATAATAAACAAGTGATACACATCAAGACACTTTGTCACTCAAAACCATGACTGCTTTGTTTTTTTAACTCAACTTCCTCCTGCGATCTCGTGTGTTCCTCTTGTATTATTGTGACTATTATATTTCACATTTGACAGATGGGAAAACACAAGTGAAGGTGTGCCGTTTACTTTCATAAATCTTATTGTGAACCACACAAATTACCCGACTGACAGGAGCTACTGCGTGATTGTATAGCAAGTTGTTCTTATCTGAATTTCTATCAGCGGTGAATGGCGTCGTAAAAATACTTCTCCAAATGCCAGAAGTTCAGTTAGAACAGGCATCAGATGCAGCACACGTGTCACAGTCATCAAGTGCCTACATAACTTACCATTCAAGAAAAAGCTTTTACTAAAGAGGTGGAAATAACTACAATAACAAGAAAACGGGGACATTTTCCAGATATACTAGGTAACCTGCAACATTGGTCAGTCACGAGAAAATCAACCAACAACTTCACCTTTATGTATAATAAAAATATATTATGTATAATATAAAAATTGCATGCAGTAACTAACCATCTAAATGAGGATAAAATTCTAGAAATGGTTGTCCGCCGCAACAGTAAAAACCTTTTGGGAGCCTCAGTTCACATAACTTAAAAGTTACAAAGCTTTTTCAACATTTTGAGATAAATAATTCAGTGTGTAGAATTTTCAAGTTTTGATATGCAATTAATTGCTGTGAGGTGAGAGGTTATTGCAAATAAACCCCCAGCTTCTTTATCATCAATAAGTCCTCCATGGTAGTGAAATTTTACATTTTAGAATGCATCCGGCCTTAGGAAAGCAAAATGTTTTCATTTTCTGACACCTATATATCATACAAACATATTGAAGAATGACACATCAATCAGGAATATGTAATTGTTTGTTTCTGCAGTTCTACATCTACATACATGGCATGTACAGTATGTGCAGGGTGCATAGTCTCTCTAAAGGAAGAGCAGAAGCCACAAAACAGTAGAGATAAAACAAGATAAGGAAGCAGAGATAGAAATAGAGGAAGTAAAAAAGTAATAGAAAAGCAGTATAGCGCTCCTCCATTATAAAAACAAATGGTTCCGATAGAAATTGGCTTTATTTCAGAGAGGGGAAAAGAAACTCGATGTATGTGTTACTCAAAATTAAATCATCTCCGTCATCATTCTCGCCGTGGTCAGACGAGATAAGACAGAGACAGAGTGATGAAGGATTGGCACACGGACCAGAAATGACTACGATGTTGCACGCTCACATCCTCCGAACATCCGGTGTGATTCACGTGTCGTGCCAGTAATTTTCCCTCTCCTCTTCCTCCTCCTCCTCCTCTTCTTCTTCTTTGACCCGTCTCAACTCATCTATCATCACTGCGAAGGTCTGCCCCCAATAGACTCCTTAATGTGACCCCGACGCTGACCCTGAAGCTGACCCCAGATCTGACCTCGGACCCCTCCACTCAGCAGGACCCTCGATCCCTCTTCCCTGAGTGGATGCATGTGTGAGTCTCCAAGCGCGCCAGCGAGTGAATGCTCATGTTGATGGCTGCATGAATGCGGCTGATTATGCTCTCTGTCGGTGCGTGGATATACATACATACATACATGCATGTGGCCTGGTCTGATGGGAACGGAGCCAACTGATTCAAGGCATTTGCCCAGTCGGGCGGGAGCTCCAGCAAAAAGATTTGTGGATGTATAATCTTCATGATTGGCTGGTCAATACAAATACCGGCAGTAAAAACAGATTATTTCTTGTTACAGAAATGCTTAATTGCCTAAAGGGGGAGTGTATTATTCTTATTCAGTGATCGAATGTCTAAATAAATACTCTCAGTGCCCAATCGCTGCAGTAAAGTTTGATTAATCATGAGAGAATTGCTGTTTTGGGCATAAAACTTGCAAACTACAAAAACAGAAGTTTACATAGTTATTGCTTTGCCATTCAGCCATGGTGGTATCCCTGACTCTAATCCAGACTCAATATATACTTCCAAAGGGTTTTTGAGCTTATAGTCTCTTAATGATGTGCAATGATTGCACAGCAATGTGGTCAAGCTGTTGTAGGATGTCACTAACACACACAAAAAAGAAAAGTGGGGGGAACAGGATCTTTTTATAGAATACAGTCTCAAACATATGGAACACATATAAATCTGGTTTTACAATTTCAGTTGCTGCAGTTGAACCCAGCGGAGCTGATCATAACTCTGCTGTGGACAACGTCATCTACTGAGCTCCACTGCGAGACGTAATGTTTGGTTCCACATCCCTCTGTGTGTGTTTTAGGGCAGCGGGGTGGAAGAAATAAAACTTATCCCGTCCGCTCTGTTTATGTCTGAGCTTTGTGTACCTCGAAATATTTGCAGAGAACGACGTGGCTTGCATACGGGCGACGTGTTTATGAATCCGACGTCTCCCCAAGCGGCAACAACTGCAGGTCGTGGTGAAAGTTTAAAGAAAGAGGCCGCTTGATGAATGGAGGCCATGATTGTTCGCGGCGTTTGTTCGGGGGAAACACTGACACACCGAGTTTAGATGGGGGTGAAAATAAGAGGGAAGGAGTCTGGCGAGGACAAAAGTAGAGGTAAATAAAAAGGCAGAGCCTGAAAATATGAATCATGCACTGCTGCTGCTGCTGCTGCTAACACCTCAAGCCCACGAGGCTGCTATTTATAGCCGGAGAGACGGAGAGAACGGAAAGAGAGAAAGAGAGAGATGGCGAGAGCGAAGAGATAGCAACGGGAAAGACAAGCTGAGAGACAAACAGCATAACACTGAGGGCAGACAGCTGGAAGAGGAGCGAGAGGGTGTGAGAGGGACAAAAAAGGAGAGCAGAAAGGAAGACATGTGGAGAGAGGGAGAGGCAGACAAGAGGGAGAAGAGTGAATGATTGTGCACCAGACTGAGAAGGAGAAAAAAAATAAAAAAAATCAGGGTCAAACTGCGGTCGTCTAGAGGATGGATGGAATGACAAATTGAAAGTAATAGACAAACAAAATAGAATTGTGTGTAAAGGAACGGTACATGTACATCAGCGGGTTCAGGGTTGTGTTTGTACCAGTCAAGATTCAACTTAATTAAATGTTTGGAAATGGAAAGGACCACATCAAACCCTTTTTTTCTCCTCCTGATTTTTATCTTACTGTTATCATCCTGTACCAGTGCACAATGTTAGAGTTTTTAATCTGATGTTTTTTCCCCCTGATTGCTGAAGTCAAGATAAATCATTTGTTATCAGTTATTACGGAGAATTTCTAATCACGGATGCGATCAAATGAATTTTCAGTATTCCTGCATATGTAAACATAAAAGGCTTCTAAAATATATTGATATTAACTATAACAGAAAAAGTAAGTGAATCTGTGTTTGGTTGATTCATTCTTTCTTGATGCTTTTTGGATATAAACATGAGGTTTTAAAGAGTGCCACATTTATAAAGGACATGAGCAGCAGAGCCAAGTATAACGTTTTACCATTTAACAAATGAGATTCTGAAAAGGTTGTGGAAGAACCTTAAACAAGCATAACAGACTGGTACCTCGTCTTTGAGGTGGGAATCTGCTGTTGGACGGCGTCCCATTCTTGTCAAAAGAAACAAAAGTGTTCGATGAGGTTTAGGTCTGACCTGCTGGCACACTCTTCAATCCCCACCGCTTCACAGTTCTGGAAGTAACATCTGATAACTCTTCTTATGGGCGGTGTTCTCACCTTAGAGTTAAATCCCACATTGCGGGAATAAGGAATTTCTACTGGTTGCCGAATCACATTTTGATCTTTGCATTGGGCGCCAGTCCCAGATATTCAGCTCTACCACTCATCCCACAAATGCATGTTCCAAAAAGAGAAATCAAAAAAGGGAAAACATTGCTGAGAAGCATCATTACAAAAAAAAAATTGACTGCGAATTTGCCTAGTTTAGCGCAGAGCAAACTGACTCGCTGCTTTCAGTCAACAATTAAGCATTAAAGGAAAAGTATATTACTTTTATAATGTTTACCACATGACATGTTAAAAAAAAACTTTTTAAAACACTCTGCAGAACTTTCCAGTCAAATTCGAGTGATAAGAGCTAAAGCAGCAATCCAAAGACTGTTATTATGCCGTCATATATGAAATAAGAAGTTTGTAAAAAAAACAAATACATCTTCCAAAATCTGGACGTATGCTCGGGTCACTTAAAAGCTTAGATTACACATAAACAAACACAGTGGCATGACGTAACCGTGTGCATGCACGCCTCAATTCATACTTTCCCTCGTGCAACAAAGCAATGCCACCGCTGACGGTATCACACACTCTTCACAGTTGGCTTAATGTGACACACACCGAGCGACAGCATGCCAGGCCCACTTCACAAAAGCAGGTGTGTGTGGGTGCATACTATTAATTCATACAAAGACGAGGTTAAAGCGGGACAAACTACCGCCGCTCACTTTGTTTTGTTCGGCACGGGAGACAGATTTGCTGGCATTACCTGTTTTGGTCAACGGACAAAAGACATACCAGAACAAAAGAGAAATGGGTCATGAGTATAAACAAGAGATGGGAAGGATGTGAAAGAAGACATACGCCCAGCACGCAATGAGCTCAAGAGACCTCCGAATTTTAAAAGAGCATCGAACCAGAGTTCATGAACCTGGAGAAAAGTGACAAATAGCATGCGTGTTGGGACAAGGTGGGTGACAGCAGTGTCGCGCTGTTTGATTAGGGCGACGGCCTTTCCCATGGTAAACTATTAAATGCCTGTTTACACTCGCCATCCAACACAGGCTTTTGGGTATTGCTCAATATTTGAACACACCTTCATTTCTAAGTGGACTGCGGCCAAAGAAAGATAAAATGTAAAGTGAGTGTCGACACAATGTCTTCCCAGAACAGTCCCACTGAGGGTATATGAGACGATAACATGTATTCATATGCATCAATATAGATGCCCCCCCCCCCCCCCCCCCTCCTCCTCTGACCTCCATTTACCCTGGCCTCTACACTTTTTTTTTTGCCTACTTCAAGCTGGTGAGCTGAAACCGAGCTAATGTTTGGGCTAATTAAGGACATTCCCCACCACTGCAGTCAGAGCAGATCTGCTGCTTCAACAAAAAGGAAGCCTTCTGAAGAATTTAGAGGAAAATCCTCCCTAAAATGTGCTGGAAGATGCGGACTAAAAAGGCCTGCACTGCTAAGCCTTTTAAGCGTGGATCCCACCCAAACACAAAGCCGCGCTCTGTTGCGAGCTTACCAGGTAAAACTTAAGACCAGGAGAACCTTTCTATGCCGGCGAGTAAGTCTGCGGTGCATTTCTAAGAACGTCAGCTGTTTGGTCAAGAATAATCTCTGGGATTCTGATCTGAGAGATCAAATATTCTTCTTGGCTGTGCGCTGTCAACATGGAGTACCTCACAGTGCAAACAGATGTTGTCATTTTCACAGCGCTTGCTTATATAACAGCTGACGCGTGGTGCATATCAGGACAAGCAGCAGGTGAGCGCAAAGGATCTTCTCAAAAATAGGAGTTTCATTTAAATGGTCACCAGGTGTAGAAAAAGCAGAGGTTAAAAAACTAAAACTACACAATCTTTTGCAGACTATAAGTCACATCTCTCAGAAAATTAATCAGGAAAAGACAAAAAAAAACATACGTACTGTAGGTTGAACTGTTGCATAAGATAAGTCAATTAGCCTCGTTTTAATTACAGGAACTGCCCAAACTCTTTCTACTGCCTTGTTTTTGTTTTTCATTTGCTTACTCTGTCAGACATTCAATAACAGTATTTTTTTAGTGGTACTGTTGGAGCTGTCTGTTTTACAGTGACACCTAGTGGCTCCAGATGGTATGTACGAGTCAATTTTAATATATGTATATGTCGCTTGACTGACCAAACAACAACAACAAAAAAAGTTATGTATAGTCCAGAAAATCTGCTCGTTTGTTAAGAAAAGGTGCCCAGATTATGCTGTGGGTCAATTAAGTGATCCGGAACACTTTCAAACGGGACATGTTGTATGTAGCCAACCGACGTACACCGTTTAAATCACACTAATTTCTTCCATGTTCCTGTCATAACTGCTATGACCACTAGAGGGTGTCTGGCCCCATTAATTAGTGCCAATAAAAACTCGACATTGTGGCATTAGTGTTAAATAAATTTTTTTGATTTTAAGAATGAAATCAAATTAATAAAATGCTTAGTTCAGCATGTAACATAGCACAACTTAGGTTAAGAGTTGTTTTACTTGTCTTAAAACCAGGTTTGGGATATAGAGACAATACATTTCAATTACATTCCTTGCATCCCCTTGCACTGAAGAAATAAACACACCACAGATGAGCATGGATTTAGAGACGCGCTGCTTGATACTGTATTTAATTCAGGACCATCTGAGGGCACAGAACTGGATGAGCCTTCCAGGCAAAGTGGAACAAGATTAATTACATGAAGCGAATAATAAGTCAAACACTGTCCTGAATGTTGACTTTAATTACCATTTTATACAATTAATCATTGGTTTTTAAAAGCTGGACAGATTTACATGTACATTTCAATAATATATAAGAAAGAAAAACACAATGACGTCTGTTTTTGTGTCGTTTATGTCAGAAAGTAAAGTCACTGTCTGTTTTGTCATAGGAACATCAGATCAAATATTTACCAAAAATGTATATGCACACAGATAAAAGACAGCTACAATATGAACCGTCACACTGTGAAGTGTCTGAATGTACAACCACAGAGTGAGGATGTGTTCCAGGCTTTAGTACCACCTGCATCTTAAGAGTGCAACTTTTAGACACCTCTATTTTCCCTACCACTTTTCTTTTTTTGTCGCCTCCTCTTCACTCGGTCACAACAACAAAGCGCTCGGCAAACATCCTCCGAGCTGCTCTCACTTCCGAAGCCTTCGCGGATTTGAATCCCCGCCCCCATCACCTCCTCGCTGTAGATGAAATTAAGGAAAACCTCCTGCAGCTTTATGACACTGGATGCTGACCAAGAACAGCTTCTGTGTTTCAAAGACACATCAACACCCCAACCTGTTCTTCTGCAAATGAAGCCGCGTGACCGCGTTCACATACACACGCAAAAGCTCAGTGAGGCATTATCAGTGTCAAGCACATAATAAACAAGGATCTCAATGGTGAATGTTTACGTAGAGTATTATAGTGCGATCTTAACATATTGCTCAATTGTTTTCCCTCTCGATTCCCAGAACCGTGGATTCGAAGAAAGCGGTTGAAGTCAGCACGTCAAGTATTCCCTCTCCGAGCAGAAGCTCAACTGCACCTCTACTACGGACGGTTATGAAAGCTGTGCTCTTGTGCAAAAGCCCCGGGGCAAAGGGAGCATCTGGATATTGAATGTACAACAGGGCGGACAATGCCCAAAGTACACAGGTTTGAATGGGACTGCCGTCAGACCACAGGGGATCGACAGTCCATTACCTCCTAAAGCTGCCCATTAACTTTCCGTCTCACTCTCACTCTGCCTGTCTGCGTCACTCTTACTCAACCACGTGCATCTATCTCTCTTTCTACCACTTTAGTCCGCATCTCTTTGTTTTTATCCCTCACTCTGTCTCCATTTATTCCCGCTGTTCTGTCATCAGCCTGTACTCTCTGCTTCTGTCTCCACCTTCTGCTCTCCCGTGTGCATTTTTTTACTCGGAAATGTATTTCTCTAGCTATTTTAATGCTTCTCCCTCCATTGTGCTCACTGACATTTTCTGTCTGCCTTTGCATCTAAATTTATCTGCTCGTCTTTGTTTTGGTTTTTTTTCACCATCAAAAAATAACCTCAAAAACATGAAACTGGAAGAAACTTAATAAGGACACAACGGCGGCAACCGTGACTCGCATACAAAGTTCCGTCAACCTGCATGACTGCTCTTATTATGTGTAACTGTATTAGCCGAGAGCACAGGATATTTCTAACTAAATATATTGATGCGGTGAGAATGGGCAGAGGCTTTTAAATGAGCCCTGAAGCATGCACACGCTATCTTCGCATGGCTTCCCAGACATTGCACTGACTTGCATTAATTTCCTGCAGACTTACGCTTGACTTATCTAACTTTAACCCTTAACTAAATCTTAATCCGACAATAAAAACATGTGTGCAGCCATTGGCATTTCAGAAACAGGCCCATTGCGTGTCTAAATAATCTCTCTAAAATGACATTAAAATGTGAAGAAAAAAAAAAATAATAACTTTTGAAAATCATTACTATTGTCTTTTTTTTTAAGATATAAATCTGCAGCATGACTAAGCCATCCATTTATTTAAACTACTGTTTTTGTCCAAGTATAAATGCATGGAATTGTGACAGATTTATTGTGGGTGATATGAAGTAGTTCAGCTCGTCACGACCAGGCTTCTTGTATTTAACCTATGACATCATATACCACAACAGCAACGGGCAACAGTTAAAATAGCAAGCAAGAACGTTGGCAACCAAGAGGCACAACTGTAGACCAGTGAGACAGCGTCCACTCCATTTGGTTCACCGATCTCTTTCATTTGCTCTGTGCTTCCCTCTTTCGCAAAGCAACCAAGTCAATGCCAGAGTGTGAGAGGTGAGCTGTTTATCGCCCATGACACAATGGAAAGACGACGCAACATAACCCATCACGCTGGCTGACACAAACAAAAGGGTGACGGTAAACAAACACACTCTTGTCAACGCTGCGTTTGTGTGTGCGTACTTCCACATGTGACCCGGACGGGTGTGACGGTGTGTTTTTACATGTATTATTAGAGCTTGATGGCATTAAGGGGTCAGACGTTGTGGCTGCAGTCACAACGACTCATTATTTTGTGCTTTATTCTTATCAGCTTTTCACAGATGGGTGATATTGTGCCCCAAAAAAATTATATGTAGCTCAAAAAAACAAAAAACAAGATATCCAGCGATGTGCTGGTTTGGAAGGTATTAAGCGCCCAGTTCATTCAGGGCTGTGAAAACCAAACTGCGTTTCAGCCACAGCCAACCTCATCGCTAAATATTCTTCATGAATGTCTTCTGTCTGTCTTATTAACAGCACATTTTTGGCCTGAAACAAACTCTGTTCGGAAATTTATTTTACCTTAAAAGGGCACCGGCAGGACTTGGCCTGCTGCGCGAGCCGATATTTAATCCTGTTGATTCTGAGATAAGAACACAAGGCAATATTCCCACCTGTCTCATCTCATCAGGGGAATTAATTATAAAGATAAATGCAACCCCTTCAGCAAGAAATGCAGAGCCTCATGTCTGCGGAGTGAATCAAACAGGTCTTGCATTAGGAATCTTATTGCTGAAGTGAACTTTGTGTGTGTGTGTGTGTGTGTGTGTGTGTGTGTGGGGGGGGGGGGGGGGGGGGGGGGTGTTACTATGTGGTGTATTGTAAAGAAGAGGAAAAGACCTCGTCAGTGACCGAGACTGTACTTCATAACACATGATTGACAATGAATAGCAGGATTTAAACTTTTATATGGGACTTGAAGATCATAAAGCAATTCGAGGAATTACTTCTGGCTAACAATACCGCCTCCTGATCTCGCGGCGAGAGTGATTTGTGGCGGGCGAGCCCTGCAGCTGTTGGCCCCTTGCACCCGACCATGGCATTAAAAAGACAGAAGGGGTTTTCCCCCATTCAATTCGGACGGCATTGAGAATCGCATACCATCCAAGTGATCACGCTGGGCGCTGATTGCATCACGCAACTGTGGCTTATGAGGGATTGACTGCTAATCTGGTGGGAAGAACTTCCTGTCCCGCCGACCAGACTCTGTGATTTCATGTGTGTGTGATTTTATATGGTTCTCACTGACTCAGCATTGTGCCTGGCAGACTCTTTCTCGACGGACTGATTCAGCATCAGAACAATTCTAACATGTGGCTTTCAGGGGGCTGACGTTTACCCGCTGAAATTTACAGTATGCATCAGGGGGTAAAGTTAAATTAAATTAGATTAAAACATGAAAATAGGCTAGAAGTGCCATTGTGAAATGCCATTATAGTTGTACTAGGTGTCATGGTTGGACTGTTAGAAATACTAGTTACGTGCATCAAATGGTATTTACCGTGTATGGAATCCAAAAGTTGTATAACCACATTCTTCCTCAAAAAAAATTATATGTCCAGCACAAAACTAAAAGACTCAGAGTGTGTGTGTGTGTGTGTGTGTGTGTGTGTGTGTGTGTGTGTGTGTGTGTGTGTGTGTGTGTGTGTGTGTGTGTGTGTGTGTGTGTGGCAGGAGAAAGGAGGTTTAAGTTGCTTGCAAGACTTTTTTTCATTTTGATGCACGCGAGTTAACGGCCCCGCTGCACTTCGCTTTTTAAGTACATTTTTTTATGTGTTTTGTCCAGCGAAGTAGTTCGGAGCACAATGATTGGAGGGGACTACATAGACCAGATTGAGAGGCGTCCCATCCTCATTGGTAAATCACACCCTGGTGGTAATGAAGACACCCATTAAGACCTGATGTGGTGTGTACCAAACTGAAACCAACCATTTATTTTTTAACAGACTTCCAGCTGTTAGTTTTGGGCTGTACTACAGTTTGTTCCACACCCGGAGGCTTTTAAGACAAACAGAATCGCACTAGTAGACGATGCAGACGGAGGACGGACGGCTCTGTGCGTGTGCACGTCGAAAGTAGAGCGTTAATCAGCTGTTTCGGGGTGAAAATTGCGTCATGGACTTCTTCACACTCAATAGCCATGGCACTCAACAACCTCCATTCACACAGCTGCTTTGACTGTTTGCTCTTCAAAGCCACTCTGCAGACCCAATTTAGGAAGTTATACTGTAAACAGGACCGGCAAAATCGGAAAGCTATTTTAGTCCAAGTTTGCGATTAGTCCTGCTAAACCACAGGGGGGGGGGTCCATAGAGACACGCTGTTATATGTAGAGGAATATCCCTTTAGTAAGTCCTTTTATCTGTATCAGTATGCTTAGTCACATCCGATTGACAGAGGTGTTTTAAAGCTTTAGGGGTTTAACCACTTTTTTCTTCGAATTTAGATTTATATCTACATTCTTTATTTCTAAGCTGAAAATCCTTTTTACTCAGTAAGCAGAAGGTAAAGTTGACTCTACAAACACAGAGACGTTAGCACACATATACCCACTTTGACACAAGTATCCACACTCATTCT
>NC_137644.1:15950863-16028558 GCF_963383615.2 Lipophrys pholis | reverse complement strand
GATGTTTTAATTCGAAGTATTTGCTCAGCCTTCATATCTAGTCTGCTACAGTTGTAGAGTCGCATCAAAAATTCCCTTTACAACATTAAAAAAAAACAAAAAAAAAACAGTGGCTTATACTGATAATGTATCAGAGGTATTATGCATCATTCCTACCCACAAATACACAAAGCAAAGATTGTAAGATATTGTATGATTGACTGATACTTTCTGAAAGGTGTACTGCATAATCTGAAAGGACAAGCAAAGTAACAGCATCAGGTTAAAGGAGGGAAATGTAAATTCACAGTGAGTAGAGATTAAGGATTGTAAGACATTCAACACATACATACAGATAAGCTCCCTCCTGCAGGACATTTATTTCGGGGGGGGTAGGCAGGGCGGTCGGGGGTGGGGTACATTTTAATGAAACCCCACCCAGTCTATTTGACTGAGGAATGACATCTTATCATTGGAATGTGGGGAATCTTGGAGGGATACAATGAAAGAGGGGAGCTGCCCCCTCCTCAAACACACCAGCAGGCACAAAGACAGAAGCAGGAGCTCACACACACACACACACACACACACACACACACACACACACACACACACACACACACACACACACACACACACACACACACACACACACACACACACACACACACACACACACACACACACACACACACACACACACACACACACACACACACACACACACACACACACACACACACACACACACACACACACACACACACACACACACACACACACACACACACACACACACACACACACACAGTATCGACAGACTGAGGCCACACACAGAACAGTCTGTGCAGAGTCAGGCCTCGGACAAAGGCAAAAGCAGACTAAACACAAATACAAAGGAAAAGATGCACATACACAAACACACGCGCACAAACTGTAGCACAAGCAGCGTCGGTGTACAGTTCAGGTCAATTTACGCTGATGCAGACGAAAGGCAGGTTCAAGCCGAGATCTATTTTAGACGGAGGTCACACTCACACACTCACAGGCAGTCACCTATACTCTTTTCCAGGGACACGGGCAGGTCTATTGAACAAGCGCTCAGCCCTGCAGTCGCTGCTTTTTCTGTCCTCAGACAAAAGTGCGTCGTGGCTTCCTGTTTGATCACACTCCAGAGGGAGATGATCGGTGAAGACAGGTGTCAACCTTCCCAACACAGAGCTGTGGTTTGGATCGGGAATACAGCGTCCAGACCAGCATCGAAGAATCTCTATAATGAAGCATCCCACAAACCCTGGATATATCCTCTCCTCTCTCTTCCATACAAAACTGAACGGGCAAAAACGGAATCAGAGAAGACGTCCCTGTTCAAGTATGAAGGGAAGGGCAATAAATGATGTATGTTCTGAGCAGGCAGACAACATTCGGGCAAAAAAACCAGTGAAGTCAATGTACTGACAGAGAGATGGAGGCATATTTCTGAAAGGATTCTCTATATTTCAGACATGCTGACTCACTACAATGTTTCCCAGAATGCTCTCTGCATGCTTGGAAACGAATCTAAACGCTGCACTCTTTCTCTTCACTCATGAATGAACCTGGGCCAGATGTTAGAACCAGTGCGGTGAGGCCTCTAAATGAGTCAAAACCTCAGTTGCTCTCTTCATCGTATTCCCACTTCCTCATGGCTTTTCGTTTATTGAGTGTACAAGCATGTGCGATTCCACTTTTTTTTTTAAAGGCATGCAAATGGACTACATGCCAACACCACCCAGAAAAGACGCCTCAAAATCCAACGCAGACGCAAACCGAAGGATATTCTCACTATGAAGCCAACACGCCTGAGTTCTTCTCCCTGACGCTAAACTTCTCTCAGCTCCCTCATTGTCAATCATGCCGAATAATCAGCTTTGAGCTATATTTAGCGTCCGATACGTGTCCCGAGTTTTTCCTCTTGCAACCGCCGGGTTTCAGAAGTTTTCCATCCGATCCCAGATTCCTCATAGCGGGCTGAAAACAATGCTATCCCACAATCCTCTGCTTGTTGATCTGCCGCTGCCGGCCAATCAAGAGTCTGGATTTGAAGGAAGTGACTATTCTCACAGAGTCGGTATTGTTGTGCAGCAAGATCAGGGTCTTACTTACACCTAATTAGGCTGTTGTGTGTGTGTGTGTGTGTGTGTGTGTGTGTGTGTGTGTGTGTGTGTGTGTGTGTGTGTGTGTGTGTGTGTGTGTGTGTGTGTGTGTGTGTGTGTGTGTGTGTGTGTGTGTGTGTGTGTGTGTGTGTGTGTGTGTGTGTGTGTGTGTGTGTGTGTGTGTGTGTGTGCACACCGGTGTTTCATCGGTATTGATTTCAGTCCCAGGTTGAAACCTCGCACAGCTTCAGGTCACGTTGCGTTGTTAGCGGGGCGTAACGGTGTTTGGATAGACGGAGACTCACTCGGTTAACACCAGCGTATAGAGCGGACCCTCCACCCATGGGAGTGAAGCATCTTATCACACGGACATAAATCTCACTCGATGGCTTTAGAGCGTTCAGTGTGTGCTAACAACTGAGTTATGACACTATTCATAGAGGGGGGGGGGGGGGGGGGGGGGGGTAAAATAGCCCGGCTCCCTGTTCATTGAAAAACCTACCGTGTAGTCCTGAAGCCAAGCTTCTGATTGGATGTGAGAAGAAACTGTGTTTCAGCACCTTCTTGTTCATCCTCCGAACGAAAAGAGCAGAGAAAGGGATGGCGGCTGCTTCAGAAAACCACCGAGGGTGTGAATGTGAGGTTACATCATGCTGAATGGAGCGGAGGCTGCATCATTACCATTATCGCTCGGTTCAATTAGAAGCACAGTGTGCATATGTGTGTAGTTGACTCATGGAAAGGCAATAGGTGTAGGGACAGTGTGTGTGTTGTGGGGTTGGTTCGGGACAGTGAATGCATCAAGCAGATGTTAGCTGACTCGCACAGTGAGACACGGTTTTCCTCTTCGCTGCCCCTCCGTTGCCCCTCACACTTCACTGGTGTCCGTCCCCACCCCTGGCTCTGCTCTGAACCTCGGCCTCACCCCTCCCTCCCTTTATCTCCTTCTCCATCTTATCCCGCTCCTCTCATTACTTTCCCTTCCCCGGTCTGTTTCTCTTGCCGTCCTGATCCATCTCTCCGCCTGACATCAGCTTTTCCCTCCTCAGATTTCACATGGAAGTGGAAGGGGAGTCAGTCTCCCCCTCCCTCACTCATTCAGTCCATCAATGATCCTTCTTGTAATCATCGCCGTTAAGATTATTTTCAAGCCTGATCTGAACCGCAACCTTATGTCCTTGTGTTTCACTGTCCTCACGAAGCTTTCTTTACACTTTAGAATAAGACATTTAGCGCACACACACACACACACACACACACACACACACACACACACACACACACACACACCAGGAGGTGACATGCATAAACAGTGGAGGGGGAGGTTTACATATGAGGAAGTGCCAGCTTCTGTATCTCTCTTCCTTTGTTGCACACAGCTGGTTTGTGACACATGACAGAGAGACTGAGGCCGGGTGTCAGAAAAAGAAAAAAAAAAAACACCTAAAAAACAAAGATAAAGGAAGTCTGAGCAAAGCAGCAACAGAACAAACAGAGATATCTTCCATGCCTTCGTTTTATCCCTTATCATCTCCAGATTATTCAACATCAGAGCGGAAAACTGAATGACCTCAACTCTCATGCATTTTCTTATTTTCTCACTCATAAATCCAGCAGGTTGGGCCCGGCTTTTTTTCTTTTTTTATTAACATATCTCAACGCAATATCTTGCCATGTGTGTTTTTTCCCTCCACGAGCGCGTGTCAAGAGATACGTGTGCAGGAATGTTGTCTGCGTGATGAATTGACCCTACACAGGTAACAGCACTCCCACTTTGACATCATAAGCTGGAACTTCTCCCGGACACCCTTCATTCCTCCAGTTTACGAGGCAGGAAACTTGTTTGGCCACGCCGCCTGTGAGCTTCACGAGGGGAGAATGACTTGCTTTGTGAGTGGCGCTATCATGATCGTTAGCAGCAGATCTGCACAGACCCACCAGCGTGAAACTCTGTCTATTCCAGTTTGGTTCTCAAATAACTTTGTCCCGAAGCCAATTTCATTAAAAATAGAAAATATCTACTAGATTTCCACATCAATAATTAAAGGGGGGGGGGGGGGGGGCAGCACGTGCAACAATAGATGAGTTCATATAAAGTACAAACTCGCCTCTTCATGCACACGAGCATTATCCTAATGAGTAACAAGCCAAAAAGAACAAAGTCAATTACTTGTAAGTGCCATTTAAAGCATTTACAAGGAAATGCATGAAGCGCAAACACAATTTGTTGAATGTGTGTTTTGTAGATGAACATTACGCTGGATCAGAGCAGCTGGAAGCGGCCGTCCTCGCTGAAGCCTCGACGCTGCTGCACTTTGCTGTTTTGTCAGGGAAATCTGAACCTCTGGAAAAGCTGAGCATTACACCTCAGCTCTGCTGCACTGGAGTGATCTCAGGATATACATTTCTGCTTTTTTGTTTTTTTTTTAAAGATCATCTCCAGATCTAAATGTTCACATTTTTTGTGCTTCTCACTTTTGCAAATGTATTGACACTTTTCTGGGATGAACAGAGCAGAAATACACAGTTCATGGAAACATAATTTGTCACTGTTCTGTTACTCTTTTGTTTATTGCACTTGTTGACATTTTAATAACCGTGAATTTATTAGATATTGTTCAGCTGCAATTGGGACTCTCTGCTCACAGTGAGACCATCTCCACTAAAGCTTGGGGAAATTCACTTCACTTTCTCTTGAACTTTGCACAATGAAATATTATGACATCCTGTAATCTTATTTATTTTTAATCCAAGACAGAATGCGCACAGATACTTGCCTGTTGAAGTCAAGTCTTGTAATTAGCATTAAGATTATATTTGACAGAGACTCGACTGTGTGGTGAAAGTGCCCTTGGGATGTAATAGCTTGAAAATGCCTGATGAACAATCCTGCCGAACATCTCAATATCCTCTCCCCAGCCTCCGGCTGTCACACATCACTGTGCCCTCCTCCCTCCAAAACCCTCTTTCATTCTTTCACCAACACATGGAAAGATTCACATGCAGTTTAAAATGGGTCAACCGCGGCAACAATGTGCTGCAATGCTAAAATTGGACAACGTCAGCCTCGTTTAAGGGGAATAAAATAATTGTGTCATGAAACGACAGCTACTGATGAAACCATGAGGGCGAACGATACGTCGCCACAAAGCTGCCGGAGCTTAAAGGCCAGCTCTCCTCTCATGGCACTGAATCACCGATTCTCAAGCGAGGCTGCGAAGCCCCAAAAGCGTGTGTGTGAGCGGGGAGGGGGCTAATCCGCCTTGTGTTGCTGTTGGGAGAGAAATTTCAAGGTCTTTGAGTACCAATGGGGCCAGGAGCCTAAGGTCACACACACATAGACAGACACACACAAACACACACAGTCTTCTTTTAGTCCTCAGTTTCTATGCCCCCCCGCCCTTCCCCGTTGTCAACCCTTTTTATTTCCTTTGTCATTTTTCTCCCACGTCTCCTTCCTCCCAACATTTCCCATTTCTCTATCCGCTCCGTGAACTCCCGCCACATCGACGTACCTTCCACTTCCTCCAACACCGGCTCTCGCTCTCACCTAACCGTCCACAACGCTTACCTCGCTCCCGTTAAATCCCACCCACCCCAAACCACCTGGCAACTCTCCCCGCTCTGCTGATCCTATAGGTGGTCTAATGCCCAACAGGCTCCCGGTGAGCTCCTCTAAAACAAGAGGTTGACCTTTGACCTTCACCCCTCCTCCTTTCATCCAAAATCTGTGTCCTCTTATTGGGACCTTCTTTCTATCAACCCCCGTTTTCTGCTTCTCCCCCTCATTTAGCTCTTAGCTCATGTGTCATAATGACACTGGCATAGTTCAACGCTCGCAGCGGGTCCTAACCGAAAGCCTAACTGAGTTTCACCAAGGAGAAATAGTGGAAGAGGATCTATTATGGTCAGTTTTAGGGCTTTTAATTTAATATTTTATAGATTCCACTTCAGTAGATTGATGAACCATGGCTTAAAGTTTTTAAACACTAAATGTCTGCACAGTGCCTGAACCAACCCATTTTAGATTGTCTTTAATCGTAGGCCCACTACCCAGAACCCAATATTTTCAAAACCCTGCCTCCCTGAAGCGTTGGGTGTTTGTAATTTGACTTCAGCCTCTTTGCCTCGCTTGACGCTAAAGGACCTTAAGATGACGAAGTGATGTTATCTCATCTCAATCATTTTAAAAACTGAGCATTCTCACGGTCTGAAATTGGAACTTTCTCCTCAGAATTTACCATTACATCACTAAAACACACTGGATTAGGTTGTCCTCCTGAGTTTCAAGACGATAACATAATAAACCACCTTATAAGTTAACGCCCAAATGCAAACTGATTCATTCTCTTTAAATATATTAATGAGCCTATTGTTGAGAGGCCGTATGATCCTGAGCAGCGCCACACAAACATAATTTGAGGATTTTGATTTCTGAAGAAATGATCCGTCACCATACATGCATACAACTCAGGACAAGTGGGTGCATGGTTCAGAGATGTTGTCTATAATCCTACTGCTTGTTGTGTCATCTGTTCAGTGTTATCTAATGCTAAATTAAGAGGGGTGGGGGAAAAAAAAATTGTTTCATCTGCATTACATTCTGTTTAATTACAGTGGTTAGGATGCAATCAAATAAAAATATGTTTAGGTATAGGTTTTATGCAATTTTCTGATATTGACATCGACAGATGCATTGTGCTTACCCTGTAATTTAAAATGAACCCTTAAAAAACGTTTAAAAGCATAAAAAGTCCCTTTCCACAAGCATCACCTGTTATAATTAACCCCTGTCAAGAATAAAGTGGTCTGAAGCATTCCTCTCATTTCAGGACACCAGCGTCAGGCTCTTCTTTCTCATCTGTCGTCTACCAGCCAGACAGGGCACCTTGAGGTAAGCTACTGCTGACCCCCCCCCCCCCCCCCCACACACACACACTATCAAATCATCAATCTCTTCTTTAAAGCTTAAGTAAACAGTCTGATTCGTCTCCCTCCCCCTCTTCTCACTCTGCTTCCATCCATCTAAGGATTCCTCCTGGAAACAGAAGTTAACCTGTTTCGGATCAGATGCCAAGGAATGTAAAGACACAGGCCCCCACTCCCTCGAATCTATCTCCCAAACACACACACACACACACAAACAGACACCAGAATTTAAACGACTGCGGCCCACTTACATATGCATATTGCGGCGAGTCAAAGGGGTGGGAACCCCAGACACTCGCCCCGCATGCACAAATTAACACATTCAGACCAGTTCCAGATGATCCCGAATCCCACAGATCTCCAGTTGCCATGCCCACCCAGCGAGTGTCTGTGATTGGTCGTAGTTCGGGTCTCCGTGTGCATGCATGTGTATGTAACTTAACCCCACCCCCACCCATTCTGACACATGTCAGCAGTTGCTCAGTCATCATTGACACACACATATGGAGGATTACAGGCAGTTTTAGTACTTGTCTCTGCATGCATGAAGCCTAGTCACCACAGGCCCTCTACACTCTTATATAACAAATACCCTATATGTCAAAAGTGCTGGAGATTTGCAGTGTAATCCAGGGTTTATTGTATAACATACTAGCACCAAATGTGTCATCAGGTCTATACTGATTATCTATCCAGTCGACAGTTTCTAGATTACTTTAAAGAAGCATCGAAACCAGGAGACGCAGGAATCACCAGGTTTTCCCTGTATGATGAGTCGAGAAAACAAGATACATGTGATGGACGGGGAGGCTCAACAGAGGCTAGACGTTTGTTTTCTCATAAACAAAGTGGTGTTTCCTGGACGCAGGGCATCAGGCAAAGCTGATTTTAGCTCCCGGGATTCAGGAGGAATTGAGGAGAATCTTGTGATGAAGATGACAGAGAAACAACAACACGCTCCCGGAGGGAATAAAAATCCTGTTTGGAGCACCGTAAACATGGAGATTTGTTGGGAAAACATTTAATCTCAGCCTGACCTCCTGGTTCCAATTCATTTTATAATTAGTCGCATAGCTGAGGAGAGCTGAATATTAAAAAAAAAAAAAAAAAGGAACAAAGACTATTCACGCTTTGCAATTCATAAAAGGACGTATTAATAGCCTCGACTTCCTAATTAAGTCACCCTCCATTGCCAATATCGCAAAGAAAAACAGACTAACAAATAAACCTTGTAAATTTGTTTTCCTGGCGCAGTAGCAAGTATTTCATCAAGCCAAGCAGTTCCACGTGAGCCCCCGTCGCTGTTTTTTCTTCCTGCTCTAAAACCTCAGCTCACTCAGAACCCCGAACGTCATATGACTGGCTGAGACTCACTCCCTCACACACTTCTCACTCTCACCTTGGCTTCGATGCACCCTGCAGAAGTTGCACTGATGCACGAGTGTGAAGCAACGACATCCTGTGTGCCATCCTGTTTCGGTGTTTGACACTCCGCTCCAAGCGCAGCCGTCTTGTATCTGCAGACGGAGGTTGCAGTGGCGCTCGGCGCAAACCTGTTCCGTTGTAACCACAGAGGGCTTGCAGCTCGGAAGTCATCTGTCCGACCGGCTTATACAGTGTCACGTATCAACTGTTAGCAAGTTCCCATAAAGTATTCAGATTACATAAAGCCCAATATGAATGATACCGTCTGTCGCAAAATACGGTGAGAGAAACCTAAAAGATCTGTATTGTTCAAATGACAGGGAAGCCGACGTCACGTCAGGATAATCTGGGTCAGCAGCATTTTTTTTGTTTGTTTGTTTTCTGCATCTTCGTCTACTTTCACGTATGTAACTTCTGGTGACAGTAATCTGAAGCGCCGCAGCATCCGTTCACACGCATCCACAAATCGTCCATTAATACCGAAGCCCACATCAAAACGAAAACAACGAGGTAAGACAAGAACTGGCATCTGTTGAGCAATGATAAGCAAGATTTTTACACCGCATGTCTTCACACTTTCTTTTCAGTGATGGAGCTTCACAATAATCTGTGAGGATTTGGGCCTAAGGAGCTGCTGCATGTGTGGGTTAATGCAATAAAACCATGTAAGTGTTCTAAATGTTTCAAGGTCAATCTTGGAAGCAGGAAAATGTATTTTAAATGAGTGATTAATAAATAGAATAGATCACTTTAAGAGAAAATAACAATCCGAGCATGAAATGCGTATGTATATAAAAGGACATGACGAATGATGAAATGTGCAATAAACCTGACAAAACCAAATATTACTCTCAAAAGAGCAATTTCTGACCTTTATCGTGTACCACACAAACATCCAGACAAGAAAATGTCTGACTAATGTTTCCCGAGGGCAGCTCTCCACGTTCTCTTAGTCACTGTAGCCAATCTAGATCTGTCATGCTTCACACAAACACAAGCACCTTTACCCAAGATGCAATCTGCCCAAGTGCCTCAGCTCTCAAGCGTGAATATTTATACAAAGGGGCATTTGAGTGAGCAGGAAGCTCTCGCAAAGCAAATCAGCAGATCCGAGGGCTTTGAGATCTCATGATAAAAGTGGGACATGCAGGAGAGAAGAGGGACAAATGTCCAACAATATTTCAGAGCCTATAATCGGGCCCGACGCAGACGAGTGTGGACTTACCTGGAGCTCACACCACGCCACCTCCACCGTAGTCTCTGTGTCCAGCCCCTTGTACACGGTCTTAAAAGATCCCCTCCCAATCTCTATGTCGAATTTCAGGAAGCGTCCATCCGGCGAAGTCCCCACAGCTTTTGTCTCGGGATCCTCTATATCCTCTTGCGCTCGTTTCTCGGCCTCCCTCTGCTCTGCCCGGGCTTTCGCCAGACCCCTCTCCTCCTCCTGCTGCTCCCTGTCACTCGGACTGCTGACGCACCCCTGTTCCGCCACTTTTCCATCTTTCACGGCCTGCTGCGTGCTCTCGGGTCCCAATTTGACGTCTGGCTGCTTGCATTCGGTTTTGCTGGTAACATCCAATACTGTCGGACTGGGCTCTTTCACCGCCCCGTCCACACTGTGCTCAACCCTGCTACTTGTTGGAACAGCAGCCGCGGGGAGGTCCGGAACTTTCTCAGCATTTTGGGCTTGCCCCCCGGCAGCTGCCGCGTCGAGCCCCGGGCCGGGCTGAAAGATGGCCCGCGGCAAATAGGAACCTCTGCGATCCTCCTCACCTTCAGAGTCGCCCTCTTCGGGGTCTTGCCCCGAAAGCAGCGAAGAGAAGAGAGTAGGAGCGCCGTCGCAGTCTGGAGGCGAGGTGAGGATGACGGCGGCTTTGCTGGGCAGGTCCAAAGCCGTAGCGTTGGAGTCGCAGATGACGCTCCGGCGGAAGAAGCGGTGTTCGGCCGTTTTGGAGTCTCTGTCCATGGTGTGGCGCCGGCGTTGCACCTCGGGTTGTCCGCCGAGCTTCTCCACGACGTGCGAGTCTGAACTGGCGGAGCCGTTCACATTCTTGTGGGGGGTCTGGGGTGATGGATGAGGGGAGGCGGAGGAAGCCAGAGGGAGAGGGGCAATGAATTTCACTGCTTTGCTGCTGCTGCTGCCGTTTTCCGACATTTTCCTAATAGGCTCAAAACACAAAAGAGAAACTACGTGTGGTTTTTTTTTTCCTTCTAACTTTAACCAAATTGCTAGAAAAGCATTGGTGATGAATTTACAACCAAAAAAATAAATCAGTTGAATGCAGCAACTCCCGTTTTACAATTTGTTCTTTTTTTTTTTTTTTTTCAAAAAGACAACCTAGAGTTCATACAAGGCCCTTCCGTACAGGGCGTAAAAAAGCCCCAGGTGAGAGGGAGGGGCCTTAAAATTGGGGAGGGAAGGGACGAGAGGCAGTCCAAGGAGGAGAGGTGCAAGCACTGCAGAGAGGTGACCGCCGTCAAATCAACACTTGGATCCATCCTGCTTCCAACATTCAGAGAGGGACGAGCACAACATGGAAGGAGTGGAGTTCAAACGGACCCGTATGGCCTCCTCAAAAGCGCTTGACGTTGGGTCCGATCTCTCACGGCTTCAGGAAGGAGAACTTCCCGTTCGCCTTCTCTGCCTACCGAGCATGGGAGTCCCTGGAGAGGCTTCAGGCTGGTCCGCCAAGGCCAGACAGGAGGCTAGGTAGGCCTGGCCTGGCCTAGCCCGGCCCAGCTCGGTCTGCTCCGTCCTTGTAACTGGGAACAAAAAGAGAGAGAGGACATACCGTCAAGATGGAGCAGAATCTTTTTTTTTTTTTTTTTATGAGCGCACGTCACAGAGATCCACCATCTGCTTTCTCCTGATGACATAACCGAGTCAAACACCTTCAATGAATCTTGAAGATAACTGGCTCGCTGCCAAAGAGGCCCGTCTGAACACACAAGCCGTCAGATACCGTAACATTTTACCAGCATTTGGCTGCTGATCAGACACATGACTGACACAGGCGAAGGAGCGAAACGAGCAACAGTCCAATTCAGTTTCATCCAAAACTTGACAAATCTGTCATGTTTCCCCACCACAAAGCAGAGATCAGTGCCTTATTTGGATGTTATTTTCCTGAGTAACCAAGCTTGGAAACCAGTCAGATGAGATCAGCAAGTGAAGAAGTTTGGTTTCTTTCAGCAAAAAAAAAAAAAAAAGTAGTGAGCATTCACGTTCATTAAAGCCCTGTCATGAGTAATTCTTTTTCTTCTTTCCCAGAAAAGGCTTTTAAAAGATTTAGTCTCGCTTTGGAGCCACAAAACTCTCCTTTAACCATTGGTTTGGGTTTTTAAAATCAGCCACCATTCGACTTCAGTGGACACCTCCCCCTTCCACGTTGCCCCTATGTACTTAATGCAGCGGAGTGAGGTAGCAGAGAGTTGCACCTAATTGCTCCATGTTCCACATTTAGCCCGAAAGTCACCACCGCCTGGCTGACCTCAGGGTTAGGCTACTCTGTGGCAATCCAGCAGCTTAACATGAGAGACGAAGAGGGTTGGGGGGGGGGTCCTCTCAGAGTGGCACAGATGGACTGAAACCTAGGGGCGGCGTACAATACATTACTATGCATATTAGATTACAGAAAAGCGCCGGGTTCGCGAAACGTGCAAAAGCTACCCGACGTAACCCCCCCCGCCAGATCACTTTGTAATAACGATGGCGCGGAGGAACAGAAGAGGCTTTCATGTGGTTCTGAATGTCATTTGCTGTAAATCGAATGACGATCACAACAACTGGGAACAAGTTTGTGCAAGTCTTACCGACACTGAGGCGGAGAAACATGTAGAGCAACCGTGTCAATGCAGTTTTAATGTCATGTGCTGAATTTCTCCAATCGACTCGTCTCCATGTTCATGGCAATTTAAAACATCCGTATCAAACCATAGCCCACCTCAGCAATCCTGAAATATTATCACACTGTGTGTGTTGTTCAAGAGATGAGCCCAGTTCTTATAATAATAATAGTAATCATTCTGTGCTTGTACGTAGAAAAAAGAGGCACGTGTTAAAAGGTTTCATTTCCTTTGTACCATTTGGCATCCCAACACAAAGTTAGATTCATCACTATTATTTTTAGAAACAACCACTGTGGTTTAAAAACTCACTGCTAAAATGAAAGTAAATAAAATACACGGGCAAATTTGGACAGAATTTTGAAAAAGTTTAAAATTAATGTTTGATTTATTCATCAGCACTTTTTTTATTTTTTCAAATGAAAATCCAGAAATCAACCCTGTATTTAGATTTATTTTTTTATTTATTTATTTATTTTTTTTAAATTGTGCATGAATGGCAGCCCAGACTGTTTTTAATGACATGTGGGCTTGACGAAGCCACGACTTCAGTCAGATGTCTCAGATTCCAGGTGTTTGCTGGAGCAAGAGGCTGCTGGGTGATCAGTGAGGTATCTCACAGGACATCGATGACTCAACAACTGAAGTATACGCAGTCGTCAGTCTGTCTCTCTAACAGACTGTCTGTCAGACCCACAGGTGCATCACACTGTTAGAAACGAGGCAACTGCAAACCCGAATCACTCCTGATGTCAATTTCAACTTCTGACAGGTGAGAGTACACAATGGTTTCAATATTGTATTGATGACATGCCGACAAATGATTCAGTGACAAGATGATCTGCAGAGATTGAACAGGAGCAAGTGACTGGAATGTTTTTGTTACAGTACTGAAAGAAAGCAATGTTTAAAGTAAGGCATTTATCTCTCTCGAGACATCTCAGGGCTGCAAGAAGTTCACATCGTCTTCAACAGTCGCCTCATCTAAAAACACTTTCAAACGTGTGTGTTTGAACTCGTATCTGCTTCTTTGGATCACTTGGAGGGTTGATCTTTGATCAAGGATCAAATCAAGTCCTCCTGTGATCGTAAAGCACTCACGTGCTCCATCAAATCGATAAATTACATCAGTTTTCCAATAAGAATTTGTAGTTGGTAGTGATTTGTAAAGTCAAGCATGACCTTCTTCAACTGATATCCCACAAGAACCAATAATCTTTCATTTTCACCCTAACCCGACAGGTAAGACAATATTTAACCATTATAGTTTTCAGATCATTAATAAAAATAAAAGCTAAAATCAGACATTAATCTGAATCATCTCCTGAGCACCTCCTCATCTAAAGCCAACAATTAAATGAAGTCCATTTGCTGTAGGCGGGGTCATTAAATCCTAATGAAATGAAGAAGTCCCGCCTGTTAACATGAGCACAGCAGCAAGGAAAAAAAAAATATATCACATTTCACTAAGAGATGGGTCTTGGTTGGTTCAGTCGTGATATGATAAGTGCACAATGATAGGAAAAGTTAGAAAGTAGAAGATATGGTGTCCCTGTAGGAAGCCTTGCTGCGAAGAGGTTCACTGTGGAGGAACTCCAGGAAAAAAACAAACAAACAATCAGCTTATGCTGCAAACCTGGACGATCAGTCACGATTTGCACAGAAAGCCCGTAAGAATCCGACATTACCTCTCACATCGGTGTGGACAGTGTGAGCACCGTGGAAATGTGAAGGTGAAAACTTGATGAAGAAGCCTGGCCGCTGCAGTGGGGGTCCGCTCCAGCACGCAGCACCAATATCAGCACGGTGCGTCACGTTAAAGCCACAGTTGGTTGCAGGAGGAAATAAATAAATAAAAGAGGATTTTACAAAAACATAACTTAGCCGCAGCTGTATTCCTTTTCACATTAAAAAAAAAAAAAAAAAAAAAAAAGTCCGCGCGGTGAGGCGGTACGTGCAGCGAGCCACAGCCGACAGACAGTCACCTCCCACCGGGACGGAGATGCCAAGTTCGCTCGCTGGTGTCGCGGCGGATCGCGGCTCTACTTTTCCGCTCCGCGTCCAGCTTCCGACGGTGCGAGGCGGAGATGCTTCCGAAGCCCAGCGGTGCGCTGCAGTGCGGCGGCTGCTGCGGCCTGTGTGCTGCGGTAAATCCAAAAAAAAACCCCGACCCCGACCCAGTCTTCACGCCATCGGACAGGCGGCTGCAACGGGTCCGTGTTGCTCCGTGTGCTCCGGGCTCCTCTCTGAAGATGACTAGTCGGGGCGACGGGCAGAGCGTTCACACCGCGGAGCCGCGTCAAGTCGCCGCAGCTGGGGCCGCGCGCGGAGGAACGTGTGCGTCACTTCAGAGTAAAACCAAACCTGCGCGAGGCAACGTGAGAAAAAGTGTGGGGGGGTGTCCGGCTGTGACTTCCCCCCCACCCGCAGTTCTTATTTACTAAGTTACTTTAGCAATAATAATAATAATAATAATAATAATAATAATGATAATAAAAATAGGAGCAACATAACCATAAAAATGATAACACAAACAACACAACTACTAACTAACAATAACAACAATAATAATTACAACATTTAAGCATTATAGTCATTCTGAAGGAAATCAATGCTATGTTAAACAGATTCAGTGTAACAGATTTAAAAAAAAAAAAAGCCTCTTAATCAGGAGCAAGGCATATATAGGATATATGCCTTTATAAGAATAAAAGGATATATATATATATATATATATATATATATATATATATATATCCTTTTATTCTTGAAAACGTTGGTGGAAGAAAAGAAGATGGAGGGTCAGGACCCAACCATTCTGCTTTTCAATGAAAAGGAACATGTCAATAATTAACCTGCTAATAAATTGAATTTGTAACAGGGGTCTCTAACTAAAACAAAACAGGAACAATAAATACAATAAGAAACGTTACAATTAATTAACTTTATTAGAAAGTCTATTGTTTATGCTGTCCATTTAAAATGATGCCTACTTTCCCTTATTTCATGCAATCTTCAAAACATTGATTTTTAAGCAGTTGAAACGGGCATCTTGTTTTGACAGGTCACACCGGATGTGAGTGCGTGTACTTTGGACTAAATGACACCAGCAGCCAGATGCAAACTCCTGTGCAGTGATCTCCCAAACAGCTGCAGTTGGATCAAGCACAGTATCATCACGCAATCATTTTATGTGGCCATCGTGTTTAACACATCCAGTGTCAGTTTATGTGACTTATACCCTCTGACTGTGTTTGCACATGCTGGGATGGAGGTTTTTACAAGTGGGAGTGTGCCAGTATGTGTGAGATTTGGCAGATTCTTTTTAATTGGCCTGTTTTCGACAGCTCACCCAATGTGCTATAATTACAATGGAGAAGATCTGTAACAACTTTATGATTTGATGCACATATTATCTTTTACAGATGTGACATTTAGATCCCCACACTCCGACACCAAAATAGCCCAACTTATCCATTATTCTCTTTAATGAAAATAGAATAAGCATAGGGTCCCTAATTGGACCGATTCCTCCACATTTTGTCAGTCAGAGCATCCTAAGTATATTAGACAGCAGGGGGTCTCAACATTTTAACACAATTGTACCATGTTTGTGTACAATAAAGCATTTGAAATAATTGTAACCCGAATTAAATGTAATAGCCAATTTTGCAATTAAAATGCAGCAGGTCATATAGAAGCTTAATTTACACTTGCTACTTGCTCTAATTGCAAATGCATGTAGTATTTTACTGGAGGAGATTTTTTGTTGTGTGATATCCGCCCCTTTCTAGCCACAGGTGAAATTTCTTGAGCGGCAATGTTGTTTTTCCCCTCCTCCTCTTCGTCCTCGGCCCTCCACTGCCCAAGGCACTCTCTCAGTGCAACGATTTTGATATATTCGCGAAAAAGCCGTCATTTCATCCGACAGTCACGTCTCATCCATCGCGACGCCCTTCTGCAACCTTCATCAGCAGACTAAAGCTCCTCTGGGCTTTCTCGATCTTGGCCTCCCAACCTTCTTCACCACGGAGGTCACTCCATGAATGTGCATACGCGAGAGCGACACATGAGCTGATGTTTCTTTTCAGCATTGGGCAACCGCCGTTGACTCAGTTCCTGCCTGAGCTTGCAAAGTTCCTTCTTCAGATATGATGGGTTTTTCTACCGAAGTTAACATTTTTGCACGTAAGCGTCACCTGAAAGCAGCTTTGGTATAAACCCCTCACCACATGCAGTCAGAATACTGCCATGTCAGCATGGATGATTTATCCCTCCCCTCTCTGCTGCTCTGCTGCAGCCTGAACCTCGGGGGCAGAGCCTCGATACAGGTACGACACAGTTCGGCCCCAAAACGTCTCCGAGGCTGCAAGACTGATGGTGTTGTGTGGCAGCGCAATGATCAATGTCTCGCCTCAGTGAGACGGCACCTTAACCTTACCTGGCAGTGGCTTGCAGCAAATTCCCCTTTTTCACGTCACGGAAGAACGAACAAGGTGCGATTTGGAAAAAAAGTTGGAAACGCGCTCTTTACTGGAATCTCGTAATTTAAGAAAAAGATCAGGGCTAAAAAGCAATATCTATTTATATTTAACCACAAAATTTAAAAACCTGTAAACTCTCTGTCTCCATAGGCAGCTGGGATCAGTTGAGAATTTTGAAAAATGTTTTAGGGAAAACAAAACCTTTGAGTAACAAGAACAGTCAGGGTAGACATAAACACATATCAACTGCCTTCACACATTTATTTAGTTTGGTGATCACGTGATTTTATTTCATAATTTGAAAGTGAAAGAAAATTTTCTATTGTAACTATTATTTTGATCCGGATCGCCATCAGATTTTAATGGGTTCTTCCTTTGATCGAAATGCACCCGTGTACCAATTTTCTTTATGAAGAGTCGCTCATTAGTTTTTGACATATCTTGTAAACAGAAAAACAAATAAACCTGGATGATTTTACAACCTCTTTGATAGAGGTAATAAAAAATAAACTACAAAGCAAAACAACTGTTCAGTCACTCATTAAATCCCATAATTAGATGTAACATCTAAAGTTATATAGTGAATTGCTCTATGTGGAACAGGCCTGACAGTTGTAGGCTACAAACTGTCTTTATAAGGACTTCTTGAAATCTTTAATATTCCAAATTAATCACTTTGAAAGCTTCCTAAGACTCGATATAACCTGGTGAAGATTTCCAAAGTCACACATGGATACTGAAGTCTGTCGGCTTCATTGCGTAGACTTGACGAATATCATTCCCATACCAGGATAAGCCTCCAGCCGGTTACCGGCGAGAGCTTCGCACAGAAACTGCAAAGCGCTTTGGAGAGACAGATAACTAGATTCCGTCCAACAATAACAAGAGATGAAACATTTGCGTGGTTTGGATATTAGTGCGTGTCTTGAGTGAATCATTTTCACATATGTCTGGACTTTGGGAATGCGCCGTGTGAATTCACAGAGATTAGAAGGAGAGGAACTGGAGGGAAATGACCCGACGGTCACGTCAGGCATATGTTGAAGCGGGTCCTTCCTGTCGGCTCCGTCTGGCAGCTCCGTCAACTGAAATTCAGAGAAACTTTGAGACACTTTCCTGTGGTTACCGAGAAGTAACGATTGAACCTTTTCCCATTTAGTCATCTAGTCTCTTCTTCTTCTTCTTCTTCTGACGCGCTCTTATCTCAACTTCAATCGGTTTGGCCTCGTCCAGCCTGTATTTCCATCCCCAGCGGCATCTTCGTGGTGAGATTTATGACTTCCAGCTAAAGGTGTTTGCATGACTGATAAAACGAGAGCATGGCCCATGCATGCAGAAAAAAAAAACTATTTTTGCATAAATTGTAAGGTGGTGCTCAGTGATCTGGATAATCTGTCATTGCAAACATATGATAATAGGACAGACTGGATTAATGAGAATATCTAAGCGTTTGAGTGTCATTTTATTAACACATGAGGCCTCACAGCTTCACATTTCAGTAAAAATGAGGTACGGGCTGCGGAGATTCACCCATTCACAAATGTTATAACAATGATGCTGATATTAAACGAGCGAGCAAACATCAGCTAATATACTGCGCAAGCCACCGAAAAACCTCAAATACGTGACAGAAAATGTGCGGCGCATTCACGTGACGAGTGCATAGACCTGGCAAACAAACGTAAGCGTTGGAGGATTATGGGCTTTGCTGTGTGCTCCAGGGCGTGGACGTCCCAGGGCCTTTCTGCACGTCTTAACCCTTCATCCATTCACCTCAGCCTCTTCAGTCCAGCGACGCGCATGCAAATCTATTGGTGACTTTAACTTGTACTCTGGATTTTGTCCACTGTCGACTGCTGACATCAGCTCCTCATGTGTGCAAACTGCTCTTTATTCATGTTGACATGACGCTTGAGGCTCTTTCTACACGATGGGATGTTCTTTTTTTTTTTTTTTTATGTGTTTAAAAGAGTTAAATGTCAGCGTCAAGGAAATGCACCTACTTGTCTTTATACGGTCTTGCCGCTCATCTACAAACACGCTCACACACACAAATACACGGAGGAACTAAAAGAGGAAGTTTGAATGTAAAGTCATACCAAGAATATACAGAAGGGGAAATGTGCAAAGAGAAAGTTCGCTGACACGGCGGTTCGTGTATCTCTGCCTTTTGGAACGTATCTGTGCAACTTTGTGCTTCTGAGTGAGTTCAGTATCAACTCACGCAATCTTTTGAGTATTTTCCTGGCGCAAACATGAATTGGGTAAATAGCATCGGTGATATCAGTGATTGATGATTTTTAAAGATCTGTTAGGGCATGATCAATTTTCCCACTTCAGTAGAGGTCGCTGGAAAGCCGTCACTGTTCGTGGACCCTCGCTAAATGTCTCTGAGCGAATCACATTTGGTTGCTCGTGTGTCGGCGCAGGTTACAGACTGACTGACTGACTGACTCCGCGTGACAAAGCGTGACCCGTGATGACCTTGTTTATTCACGTCAGGAAAATATTTGTCCTTTTCGGGGACAAGCAACGACATGTTCGAGAAACGCAGTGGGAGCAATTAAGTCGGGCCTTTCAGTGTCGGAGCGTGCGCGCATGCGTCCTGGTTTTACTACCTTTGTGGGTCTGAAACCTGAGAGCTCCCCCACATCTCCGATGTTCACCTTCCTGGTGTGACACAGTCAATTTCGAAAACGCAGAGTGTTTCGGTTATAGTGTCTACAAGTGTTGCATTTATGGTTTGAAACGAAAACCTTTTAATTTATTTATTTTGTTTACTGTTACAATTAAAGTCTCCACTGATAATTAATCATTTCTTCTCAAAAATTGAAAAGAAAAAAAAATTCCTCGTTAGGAAAAAGGCTTTTTACTGTCAGATATCTTTACATGGCTCGTGCAGAAAATTCCGATCATGGGCCTTACAATTTAAAACACACAATCGCGTATGCTAAGACAACTGTGAAGCCTTATTTGATACATCTCTCTTTTTTTTCTTTTTTTTTTAATCTTCCGTATCATCACACATAACTCAGTTTTGCATGCATCTGTGGATATCTGACAAGAATACAGTTGAAGTTATGGGCGAACCGAGGCAACAGTAACTCGGCGATAAATTCCCTACTGTAACTTGTTTTTACAGAAAACATCTTTTCCATATAATTCGCTGTCGTCAGCCCTTCTTCAACGCTGCCTTTTTTTTTTTTACAGCTTCACTCAAGCGTGAAGTCCCTTGAATTTACGACTTTTATGACAGTAACTCGGCGTGTTTACTGTGCGAAGGTGGATCAGCCTCTGTGTGTCAAAGCTTATACTTTAAAAGATCTAATGTTGCAGCAGTGAACCTGTCACTTTCCCTCGGCAGTATAGGCACACCTCCCTATTCTTTCTTTATTTCTCTTTCTTGCACCAGACACCCTGCCCTTGAGTGTGCACTCATTAGAAAAAAACAAAAAAAAACTGCATTAAATAAAAGCATTCAGCAGGAAACACACTCTAATAAAAGAAATCCAACTCCTCATTATTGTGCAGTACAATCTTCTACCAGGTAGTGACGCTATAGAGTCCAGTCTGCAGACTCAGTTTGACATATTGCACTTTAATAATTCACTCCCGTCATGTGTCTTCTCTGTTGTCCTGCTGTTAGAGAGCCACCATTTGTTTATCGCCTGCTCTGGTCGCAGTCCACCTCGAATGATGTCTGAATTACATAATCAAACAGCTTTGTTTTGTGATTTTTGACTTATTTTCTTTACAGCATTTTAATAGAAAGAGTTGCCCATGGTACTTCTGTTCCCCTCACAGGCACGGCCATGTGTATTATGAGCAGCTGAAACGGTATGAAGGAAGCGAGCGGTAAATCATATTAAATCTAGGAATTGCGAGGGATTTCAATCCTGGAATTTATTGAAAGGATTGGAGAAAAGCCCGGGCAAAGTCATACTGAGCAATCCTCAATATTCATAAATATAATAGATTGACCATAAAAAGACAGAGTTTTAATGCTTGAAGCTGGGTTTTTTGTCTCCCAAGTTGTTATTATTATTGCTTGATTTGCATTTTTATAGTATTTTAGCTCTCATAACCAATAAATGTGACTGCAGAGGACTTCCCCATCTGTTTCACAGATCTTTAAAAAGTCCCCTAACTATGACATTTTAACAAAAAATATAAAAAGAAACTTGATCTTTTTAAAAAAACTTTTTTTTTTCAAAAGTGTTGCGTAATGTTGTGAACACGTGATTCTTATGTGGTCACCCTCGCCATGCCTCCAAATGGGAGGACCTTTTTTTTTTTTTTTATTCCATCAAAGGCCCCTTGCTGGGACTGAGTCATTCAAAATTCCCCCTTGAAAACATCCAATCTCCATCAATTGAAGTCTCTGCACTCGTCCTCCTATAAAAATAGTAAGTGCAGCAGGGATCCGGGGGACATAAAATTGGTAAGCATCAATTGTTGACCCATTTTGGCCACATAACAGTCCAAACAAAAAAAACCACAACTCTCGGCATCACTTTTTGTTTTGTAATTGCATTTTGTACAGATTCAGTCTATCTGCTGGTTCATTAAGTAGTTTCCACATCAGGTTGATAGTGATTATATAGTTAGTAAAAAATGAGAATATCTTCAGTTTTAGAGCTGTTGAGGGTCGTTCTGTGTGGAGCTTACATGTTCTCCCTGTACGTAAGACATTCTTTTTATTCCCCATAGGTGTGAATAAAGACCGTCTGTCTCATTGTGCTTGCTCTGTGAGATCGTTTTTGGTGCTATATAAATACAATTTAATATAATAAAAAATGCAAATGGGATCAAATTGAATCTGCGATGTGTGAGTGGCCTTCACCTAAAATACAAGGTATTTATATATGTGTGATGACTATAAATCCATGTCGCCAAAAATACATTTTGATTAAAATTCCATATATTTTCAGTGTCGCGCTGCAACATTGTCTGGACTGATTGTTTGATATGAAATTGAAGTCCATCGCCTGCATCTGAGTCTGGTGGGTTTTTTGTTTCCTGGAGAGGGTTTTTAAGGAGGATTAAAGTAAAAACAGACAATGCTCTGGGCAGGTGGAACATGAAAGCACATGTGCACCTGCTCACCTGTCAGTGGCACAAAGCAGCACTTTGATCAGAGACACCCCCCATCTAATGGTTTACTTTACTGGGCTTGTTTGTAGGTGCACAAGTGCGCGATGGCATAGTGTGTGTTACTGCTACCAGACGGCAGCAGAGGTCTGGATGTGTGGAATCAAAAAGCAAAAATTTAAAAAAACTAGATCTTAAAATGAGTTGGGTCCAGTGTGCAGAACGGGAATGTTAAGTCAACTACATGTCCTCTGAAGCCATGAGAATATCTGTGTTTGCATCACTGGGATGTGAATAAGCATAAAGGCTCTTTTATCATTGCTCGGATGAGAGACTGGCACTGTCTGGCGAGTGTGTGTTCGAATGTGTGTGTGTGTGTGTGTGTGTGTGTGTGTGTGTGTGTGTGTGTGTGTGTGTGTGTGTGTGTGTGTGTGTGTGTGTGTGTGTGTGTGTGTGTGTGTGTGTGTGTGTGTGTGTGTGTGCGCGCGTGCGTGTGTGTGCATGACAGTGAGGTAGAAAGCGAGAGGTCGGCACTGCCTGGCACTCAACTACTGAATCCCTGTCTTTATGTGTGTGTGTGTGTGTGTGTGTGTGTGTGTGTGTGTGTGTGTGTGTGTGTGTGTGTGTGTGTGTGTGTGTGTGTGTGTGTGTGTGTGTGTGTGTGTGTGTGTGTGTGTGTGTGTGTGTGTGTGTGAGACAGGGAAAGACAGAGAGAGAGACAAAGACAAACATAAAATGGAAGCAGAAGAACAAAGACAGAGCCCTCTTCTTGCATCGGAGCAGCTAATTTTAAATCCAAATCGAGTCTTAAGTCAGAAACAAGCTCCGAGAAAGTCTCCTATCAAGGCTCAAGCGATGTCTGGATGAAGTGTTTGATGAACCCCGCTCCGTTAAGCGACCGTTGGTCATGACATTCGTATGGACAGACGGCCAAGTTGCCTTGCTATTTCAGACGATTCTAAACTAAAACTACCAAGTCGCAGGAGACTATGGACTGGGAGTCATGACGATCTGGAGGGAAACGTTGTTATTATAAACCATTATAGTCCACATGTGCGTTGTCGTGTAAACAGACACCCAAAACGTTTCACTTTTCACTTGAAAATATTGCATAAACGAGGCCTAAGTTGAATAACGCAGTGAAAGAAAATAAGAGAAAGACGGAACCATTCATACATTTTTTTTATATAATACACTCAACTGTGACTGTATGGAAAGTTTTCTTTGTCATTTTTTGCCACTAATATTCCAAAGTTGTGTTCCACCTCCAATCAGGTGATCAAATGAGGGGATATCAACTAAAACCGGAAAAACCTGCGTCCATACAGGTTCTTGCATCAACAATGTCTTTTGTTTCGTACGCAGCTAAACAAAGCAGCTTGTCACTTTTCCACTCGGGCTTATCACGGCGCCGCGGACAGATTTTGTGAACCGCAGGTCGCTATGTAAGCCAACAATAACCGCACAAGATGGTGATTCACGGCGTGCCTACCTTAGGTACTCGAGATATGAGCAAGGCTTATATGAGGCAACGGAACGGAGTGGGAAGCAGTGATTGCATTTCCATCAACGATCAGGTACTTTCAATCAAACATCCTTTTAACGTCAACAGTTTTCACACCGTACACGACTCAAAGCTTGGTTACATATGATAACTGAGCGCAGCGAAACACAGGCACAACGCAGAGTGTTGTGCAACGACTTCTATTATATGGAACGTAACACAATCATAGGTTGTGCAAGTGTACTGTGAAGTATGAAGCCATTAATAGCGAAGTCGCATTTTTAAATTACAGTTAATTTCATTTATTTTCAAGCATGAAGACAAGGTTGATCATAATATGGGGATAATATACGTATATATAAATATATATATTATTTATATACACGCACACACACACACACACACACACACACACACACACACACACACACACACACACACACACACACACACACACACACACACACACACACACACACACACACACACACACACACACACACACAAAATCACTAAAAAGTGGTGTGTGTAAGTCAAAATGTTAGTTTTTGAGTGTGTTTTTGTGGATATAATCAATACCAGTAGAGAAATTCAGAAACTTTCACTCCCATTTTTTGGGATTGTTTACAGATTTTATATATTTCTAAAAAAAAACAAAACAACAACAACAAGCTTGTGGTTCTGTTGAGAATTCCATCCCTTTCTAAAGCATCTGTCATAAAGTCATCATATAACTTAACTCCTCATTATTGGCGTTCCGCCTGCAGTTGCATGGTCCCAGTCCATACCTTCCCTCTGCAGCTTTGTACGAGATGCCGTCTGCACGTCACTCTCACCTCCACAACGAACCTGACTCATATTTAATGGAGTTCAATGACTGCGGGCAAATTACAACCGAATCCTGCCAGCTGGCTATAAATAACTTACAGTCCTGTTTGCGGTGTGGCATGTTCTGTTCTGCACAGTGGATCGTTATGGCACGACATCACAGACCTCACATGTGCCTTCCAGGGTTTACGATTCCTCCATTCAGGAAAAGACGAGGGAAGAGCACTTGAGGATGAAACTCGGATTAAACAGACAAAACACTGTTTTGCACTTGAAATTCTAAAGGGTTAGTTATGTCCAGGTTTTGTTACTATTTAAATATTGTGTTGTTAAACACCACGAAATACCAAGGTTCTGACCGACAATATGTATTTTGGGGGGGCAAATCGTGACTCTGATTTACTGGACATTTAAAAAAAAAAAAACTGACTCACTATTTGTTTTATATGCAAAGTGTTTAACATCAAATATAATGTCTTATTTTGTCCCAGATTTTCTAGTGTCAGCGCTTGAGTGGCAGAAATGTTGAGCATTGTCTTCCTCTGCAATAATCGATGAAATCCTATCAATATTTTGTGTGTGACTTCATAACGTCTCCACATTTCTTCCAAGCTCTCGATGAGAGTTTGACTGGCCGGGGTTTTGATAAATGATGATAAAAACTCAGGGTATCTGTGCTTCAAACTTACACAGATACTGTTAAGTTTTCATTCTTCTTCTCCCTGCTCTCATGCGTGGAAAAATGTTCAAAACTATTATGAAATATTTCCTAATGTGCACAGTTTTACAATGTAAGTTATGTCTAGTGAGTCACAAGAATTTAATTTTGACACTCAATAACGTAGAATCAAGTCAAATCAAAAGTTATTTAAAAGGCACGTTTAAAAGCGAACGAGCCACTATACGAACTATAACTAATACCTGAGCGACTATACTGTATAGGCAGTGGTTTTTCAATAAAATAAAAAAAGGCAAAACAGATTTCAAATATTCTGTTGTGCAATATATGAATATACACTTAAATAAATAGAGAAAAAAACATAAATCCAGAAAGTGAGATCAAATAAAATCTATTACTCTCATTAAATTCCGTTGGCTTGTGCAAATAGAGATGAATGTGACACAGACTGCACGTGTCCCACTCTTTAAGCCTCCACCTTAAAATACCTGTTCGTCTTCACTGTGTTTACCGAGCCGTACGCGCCAGAACAACCTTTTCTAAAACAGGATTCGCTGTCAAATACTTCACAGTGGAAGTCTGTGTAAGCCAGGAGGGTAAATAAAGATGTTTACCCTATAACTGGAATGGTTTTATCTACACTGCAGTCATTCTTTCCACCCAAAAAAAAACAAAAAACAAAAAAACTGGGTAGACTCCATAGCATAATTGGCATCTTCTAAAGACTCACTGTTTCTAGGAAGCAAAGAATGAAAGATTTTTTGGGGCTGAATAACGAGGCGTCTCATGTGAAGTCTTGGTTTCTAGGAATGACTGCAAGAGAGAGGAAAAAAAAAAAAAAAAAAGTCTGTGGGCAGGATAGTTTGTTTAAACCTCCAATTTGGGGATTAACTTGGAATCTGGTGCTGAAATAGTTCAACGAACTCCACCGCCAGTCAGGAAGTCCATCACAACCTGGTAAATAGTTACCATACGACCATAAATCCTCAAAGAAGGTGAGGACAGAAACTGTAGAAGAACCACCGGGAGGAGAAAAAGCCTTTGCGCAGTATCGGGAAAGATTAGAGGAGTTCTTGGAAAGCTTGTCAATGCACCACGTCCGTTCGCCCACATTCAGCCTTTATTTTGGAGAAAACCTCCAACATGTGTCCCAGCGAATTTGACAGTGGATGGACAAATTAGATATATTGGTAATATGCACTTTTTTTTACTCAGAGGTTGGCGAAGACGACTCGGGATCGGAAGTTTTTAGGTTCCCACTGCTCCCCGAGCATGACCTTTGACCCTAACTGCGCCATCCCTCCGCTCCCAGATGACTTTTCCCACATGGATCAATAAAGTTTTTCTTTTTGGAGGAAATGTTGTGAGAAAGGTTATAAAGACACATGAACAGAAGAAAAAAAAATGCTTCCACTCATGTAGAAAATATCCCAAACATAACAAAGATAAAACCATTAAGATCAATTAAGATTTAATAATAATTAACATTTCAACAGCAGGATGTCATGTACACTTATTTATTGACGAATAAATAATCGGTTTAGTCTTTTTTAGATGGTTATTATCATCAAAACGGGTCGGAGTCTTTTAAAAACAAAAGTGGCCACATTCTCTTTCACATTTTCGTCTTCATTTCATTTTGTTTCTTTTATTTCTTTGTGAAGCACTGTGAATTACAACGTGTCTCAATGATACAAAAGACTTTACGATATAATTTCTCTTGCTATTGTGTAGAGATCATGAATTATTTTCAACCAATCAGTCTCTTTTTTATTTTTTTTTTTTTACTTAATCTCATTGAATATTTGTCTTTCCTGTTATATTCATTGTTATGGTCTAATAGTAATTTGAAATATTGCCTGCAGGCATTTATGAATCACTACATCTCTCTAGTAAGATGGTATTTTTGGTGGACCCAGAAATGAAGATCCTTTTTATTCTTCTAATGCTCAAAATAATTGAGCAGCACGTGGACATCCTACCCCGGAGGCAAGCACGTATCGTTGAGGAGGAGGAGGAGGACGCCTCAGTCATGTGAGAAAGGTGGATTGAGAAACACACGACGAGTGTGTGAGGAAAGTAAATCAGTGCATTGCTTGTTTGTGGTGTGCTATTTTCAATATTCCCCGAAGTTACTATATATTCCCAATCTGAGACGCCCCTCCTTTATGTGGATGTGGATGGGAGACACACTCGTGATTCTGATTGAACATAATACCACAGAAGTATTTGAGGCTCAAGTCCAAACAAGTCGATGTGAAGCAGGTCAGGTTGTGCCGCTTAACTTCCCATAAGTTACTGTTACAAAAGCAAATATAAGCAGTTGATGAATTTTAATAGTTTTATTACCTGCACCTCAAAGGCTCATGCTTTTAGATGTTTTCATATTTTTTTTTATTATTCTAACTTTTAATCTGTTCATATTTATTGACATTTCAGCATTTTCAGTCTCATTTAACACTTTGAAAAAAAATAAAATACTTTTCACAATTTCTAATTGTTCACAACTAGAATATAAGTTTATTTTAAATATTTACCTAACATTCAAAGATAAGCTCTGTAGGCCAAAACCGGCTCACAAGAACATTAAAAAATATTTTCTATTATTTTAATATCTAACAAATTTAGATAATCAAAACAAAATGCAAATTAGTTTTTTTTTTTTAAAGTTATGTAATAGAAGGAATTTGTTTTCATTCTTTTTAATTTTGAATGTATATTTTCCACATTTGGTTAAACTTTTATATATTTAAAATATACTAATGGCAACATTTTTGTTGATTATTCTTGATGTGCTGAAATGATTTTTTTTTTTCAATATCGGTACTTATGGAGCGATGCATACACACATATTAAAATTTAACAGAATCAATTGAAAAACAAACCTTATTGATTATGTTTTGTAGCTTCACTGCCGAATCATTTCAAGTCCAACGTTGTCTGTGTGGATTGTTGTAACTCATATTAAGCCTCTTGTGAGTAATTCAAGTCCCCCTGTTATAAATTTCGGTATATTTTCCAGTGTATTCATGTTATTACAAATGCACTCCATGAGGATTTTAGTCACATCTACGTGATGTGCGAGTCGGTCTCCTTTATCTCTGGGTCTCCTGCTTTACAGAGCCGTAAACTCTCAACAGTGGAGCCTCAGTACTTTAATGGGAACACATCTGACCTCGGTTAACTTGACAGAAATGCAGCGAAAATGTTTTTTTGTTTGAGCCGGCAGGCACAAATAGACACAACTTTGGTCCAGGTTTGTCAGTCACCCAAACATAGCCACGAGCAGGCCAAAGACTTTCAGACGGGGAGCTTTTATTTATTTAAAAAAAAATGTAATTATCCGGAATCCTGTCGGAAAAAGACTGAAAGAGTGCAAAGTGAGAGATGGAGGGGGGGGGGGGGGGTCAAGATGCAGTGAATAAGCCGTTTGTTTGTCCCTTCGTTGTCCTCCCTGGCCTTGCCTGGTGCTTGGTGCCCGGCGTCCAGGGTAATTTCCTTTCACAACGACCGCTGCCATCCTTGCATTAGCATTTTCGCCACTGCGAGTGTGTGTGTGTGGGAGAGAGTGCGCATTTGGTCGCTTGTTTGCTACGCGCCTTGTTATGCAGGGAATGGGGAAGACGGAGCGAGGAGAGCAGGGCCGAGACATCGACCTGACATCGCTGAGATCCACCATGCCAGCCGGCGGCCCGCTGCAGGTTAGTGCGCCCAGAAAGAAATCCGCGTGGGAAAAGGGTCGAGGAGGTGAGAGTCAGCCGAGGACATGCACAGAAAGAGAACCGCTTAAAGGGAAACAGAAAGGAGGAACAGTTTTGAATGGTGGAGGATGATTTTTTATTTATTTATTTTGATTGAGTCGTGGCCTCTCCTGCTTCCTCCCTCCGTTTCACTTCGTTCGCAGCTTCTTCTCCCTTTGCTCTTTCATCTTCAATCTCTCTCATTCCTGGTCTGGCTGTTACCCTGAATCACTGCTCCCATCTCTGCCTCGCCACCCAGCTGTGGTATGTTCTGTCTACGTGAGAGCCGAGGATCAGAGGGCTCCAGCGAGGCTCTCCTGAGTTCGGCTCGGTGTCTGTCCTCTATCCTCAGACCGAGATACGATCACGACATCCATCAAATATCAATTAGGGCCTTGGTGCGAAGGCTAATAACGTCCTCTCATGTAGTTATGCGTTAAAGCAATGAGGAGTCGCTGAGGCCAAGGAAAAGGGGTCAGCGCAGGGTTGGAGAACTGAGGAGTTGGGTTCTTTTTTTATTTCAACGGGTGTTTATATAAACGGGCGTTCACACACTCATCTTTCAAGGCATTTTGTTAAGTGTGTCAATGATTTTCTTTGGTTTGGTTCAACATTGTATGGAAGGTTCCACACTGCTTCCTCACTACAGATCGCCTCCACACACAAACACACGCACACATGCACACACACGCATGCACACACACACACCTTGTGTATCAGTTTCAGAGGCAACAGTGTCCCTGCCTGTCAAGCAGCGGGAAGATCTGTTATAGGTATATTTAGCTGCACAGTCCCCAGTGAACAAAGTGCTATTGCTCAAGACTCTGTGTGCGTGTGTGTGTGTGTTTGCGTGTATTTGTGTGTGTGTCTGTCAAGGGTCAGGCTCAGTCTACATGTACTTGTCGATGGTAAAGTCAACACCACATACAGATATAAATGTATTTATAGATTTACTGGACGCGGCTACCTGTGGTCCCCGTGTTGCTGTGGGTGAAGTTGACCCGAAGCTAAACATCTGCTTGCATATTCAATAATGTCCTTTTTGCATTTTGCCGGGTGCTTTGTCTTGTACAACCTTCACATTTGCATTAATAAAGTATGGAGATGGGACTTCAAAAGATATGCAAATCTCGTGTCCCCTGTCGCAAAGTTAGCAGCGAGTTAATGAGCTATCCAGACAAGGCTTCTCTTAACCACACATGCGACAGAAAGCCACTTTTGTAAATAGATTACTTGTGTTGCTCTGTTTTGTACCTGCACCGCTGCAGGAAAATTAAGACTTTTTACATGAGCGGCCCGAAGAGGAACGGCTCGCGGCCTTAAGCACAGATAAGCCGAGAGCCTTTACGTTGCCATTTAGGGGGCGATCTGCCACCGGGCTAACGCAGTAATGACCATATCGTGTGGCTCGGAACGTAAATGTTTAGGCGCACAGATGCCAAGTCGTCGCCACAACTATTCATTTCCACCCTGGTCGCATAATTACACGTCGACGAAAGCCACGGGAGAAACGTGTGATCGACAGAAAAAGAGGAAGCGAGAGTGGCGAGTGTGTATGTGCAGACGTGTCGGTGTTTAGGGGAGCGTGGGCCGTCGGGGTATCGCTCCCCCGGCGTGATGCGCGCCCTGCATGCCACTGCCCGCTCGCAGCTCGTACGCAAATGATTGATTCTATCATCAGGTGCATTTGCAGTTGCAGGAATACTTTTATTCTGACGTGCAGCAGGTGCCAGGGTGTGTATATGTTACAGAAATGGCGTGAAAAGAAGTATTCCATATACCACTATATAATTAGACTTGGTTCAACATACTATTTTAAATCTCCACCAGTGTGGTAGTGGTAAGAGTTGATGAGGCCCATTCATGAGCTTTTTGTGGTATTTACTTGCAAATACTGCAGCCAGAGTTTCATCTTACTTTTCTGATGGTAAACACACAGTTAGTCCGTTGGTAAAAGATATTCCGCCACATGGTTTGAACTCACCTGAATGTGTTGTTTATCCTCAAACATTGACTAGATTTATTAGAGTTACTGTAACATGAAGCTGTTATTCCTCAAGTTGTCACACGGGACTTCCAGTTTATTTTTTTCTCTCAAGAGATCCAGAAAATAATTAAATAAATAAATAAATCAGCTTCAGACCGAATTCGAAGGGAAGCATGTAATTTGCTGAAATTGGATTCATGAGGTTTTCCACGCGGCGTCTGTGTGAAGCCGTCATGATGGATCTATTTCTATGGAGCGAGGGACTTTACACCTCCGAGCCGCTCTATGTATAGAGCGTGGCAGCAGGGCGTGGAGCGGCTGGTACGGAATTAGGAGGAGTCGCACGGCCTCTCCAAGCATGACAGTCATGTTCAAAGACCGAGAGTCTCAGGAGAGGCTGGCGGGCCAAGATTGGCATCGCAGTACTGTTTTACAGGATCAGTCTGATGTTTACTATTTGATCATTGTCAACTCTGCTGAGATAAAGTGAGGCAGCCTGGTTATTGCTTTTGGAGAGATTTTCTTAATATGGTCTTTCCCTGTGAATACAGTGAAGTGGAACTACAACATAGATTACATGTGTTTTTTAAATGCACTGAAATGGATGAAACAATACATGGCAACACGAGTGTACGTGAGTACTCTCGACTTTACTACCCCAACACGGAATCAAACTGTGAGTGCAAACTGCTTGTATCACTGTGTGACCTCAAGTGTAACTGCAAGCCTAATTATTCCTTCAAATGTCCCCAGGCCCTAAAGCCAACAATGAAAGTGGAAATCACATCTCATAAGCGCAACATTAGTGATTCGGAGGCGTGTAAGGTCGCCCTTTAGATGTGTACAAGCCCGGGCGGGTGTGACGGCTGTGAGTTCGCCAGCACGTCTCGCATGTCGCTCGCAGCCAATATCAACAACAGTGATAGATGTCTTAATCCCGGTGATTAAACTAATAACGTAGTCTTACACGAGTCTGAATAATAGAATCAACTGTACTTGACTGGACGATCAACTGTATGTTTTTCTGTTTACCCACGTGGTTTATCGATTGTCCCCCTGCAGACGCCGTCTCTCTCATGTCCCCCCGACTTCTGTCAACCAAACAAAAATACATGGCTGAGAGAGTGTGTGTGTGAGTGTGTGTGTGTTTGCATGTGTGTAACCTCTCCGCGGCCCCTACGAGGCAAATGCCACATTCTGAGTGTGGGTGTGACGTACGAGAAAGTGTGTGCATAGGGGATTCTGGGAACTTTCATCTGACACCCTCGTCTTTAAATGACACAAGACTGTTGTGATTGATGTGTAATATCGTGACTGTCTGTCAGCTAAAACAGTTTTTTTTTATTTGCATGTGGATATATACTGTATATCAGTTTTATTGTGAAATGTAGATAAGACCTTGTTACGATGAAGGAAATACCTGCTTGTTCTTGTTTTTAACTCTTGTTATCCCACAGTGTGTTATAATTGAACTATTATCTTAGAGATAAACTATAAAAGCTGAGCTGTTTTGATTTCATGCGTTTGAAGGACTTTTTTTTTTCCACGTAGGTTTATTGACTGTATGCATTCCAGGGCCAAGTACTCATCTTGGAAGTAGTAGTTTCACAAAGCTCAACTTTTACAAGACCTTTAGAAAGTAGCTGAAACCATAAAACTATTTATAACTGGTTATGTATATATATATATATATATATATATATATATATATATATATATATATATATATATATATATATACACACCAGATATTTTCTTTGCAGACTTTAGAATGTCTGGAAACTGCATCTTCATGTACTTTTCTCCAGCGATCTCTGAGAATTAAAAAAAAAAGGGATCTGAAGTGTTATAACTTTGGATTATTTGCTTCTGAGTTTGACCCACATTTAAATACTTGGAAGGAGCCTTACTCGAACATTGCCCTGGTGGGGAGGAGATTTGAAGAATGTGGAAGGCACAAGTCTCGCTCTTTATCTTTTCCAAAACTAGATTTAAACGGGCCAGTTTGAGAATCTGACCTTTGACCTTTTCACTCACTCATCTGTCCTTCTGTCATCCAGCTGCAAAACAAACATGGCGTCTGTGGAGAAACCAATTTGGCCGTATTTAATTTTTGATGTAGAGTATTAAAAAAAAAAAAAGAAGTTAATTTTGCACTTCAATATTACAGTGTGTTTTTGACTCTCGTGTTACAGATGTTTTACACATGACTAGTATATGTTCACAAAGCACACGTGGCTCTCTGTTTTCTTTGAGTATTTTTAATAAGCAGTCAAGGAGTTAGAGACACTTTCACGTCAAATCTTGTCAGAGGTGAAAGAACAGGGCCGAAAAGTGAACCAATAACTCGATATAACTCACTTCTCTGCTTCATTTCGTTCCATCAATCCATCTTCCGTAACATTTTATAAATGCTTCTGTTTCTTCTTTTCTCCTCCACACGCTTAAGTTTTCCCCTCCCTCTTTCCTTTATAACTTCATTCCTATTTCCGTTTGACTGTCTCTCTTTTCTCTTCTCCGTCCAGGGGGGGATTTTGTGTTTTCTTTTCATTTTGGCGGGGGGAAATGACAGCTGACTCCGTCTAAATCTAAAACAGCTTTGTAGGAGTTGCGTCCAATTTGTGCGTGCATGTGTGTGTTTACGTTTACAAAAAATGTGATAAAGGTCTCTAGAGAGTTTAAAGAGAGTGCATGTGCAAATAAAAGGATGGATGAGCGATACCAGATGAAGCTTCACCTCCTACCAGATCTAAACAATTAAATGATCTCACACACACACACACACACACGAGCCAGTCCTCTCCGCTACACATTTATACCCACAATTATATTGTCACAGTGAAACAAAGCAGACGTAACGCTCGGGAATTCCCATCACACCCACAAAAGCCTACTCCTTTTAGTGTCGGATCGAAAATCTTTTCCGTTTTTGATTCAGTCCACTTGCATGCAGATTAGAGCATCCCCAAAACTTGCTGTTATATAATAATATTAAATCACCCGCAGCAGCTTTCAGGCCTCACTTTTCATCAACTTGTTCCAGGCGTGTTTGCCAAGTAAAAGCAGGAACCCCCCCCCCCCCCCCCCCCTCGCCGGGACTCTATCGCACACACATAAATCATAAACACTCCAGACATATAAAATCTGTGTCGCTCTGCGTACACACCCATCTCATAAAAAGACATGTTGCTGTTGAAATCTTTTCATAAAGATGGATTCATTATCAGAGAATTGTGTGTTTGCTTACCAGTCGCATGTATAACCTGGTTATATTTGACGGCAGTGGTGCGAGTTGTTAAAAAAAAAAAAAAAAAAACTGAAGCCAAACACGTGTGTTGTTAAAGTATTCATGTAGAAATAGACACAGTCACACACTGTGTCTAAAGAGGGAGGAAGAAAAAGCCGAGTTTCTCACAGAAAAGTTCCTAGAAATGATAGAAAACAGGTAAAGAGAGGTTGGAGGGGAAAGAAGCCGTGCATCAATTTCTTTGCCAGCCACAGACGAAACTCACACCGAAGGTGGCAAAAGAAGCATCTATGCAGCCTCTGTTAATATCCTTGGAACAGCGTTAGATTTTTCCAGGACGCATACATTTGATCGATTTAAATAAATAGCATTTGAGGATAATCCTGAGAGTTTGAACGGACACAAGAGTGGCACTGTATGAACGCTGGCAGTTTGAGGCGCTGCGTTAACATAATAGTACCACTTGAGGCTTTCTGTGTGTGAGTGTACCGTAATTGTTGAGCGGGTACAGTAGTATAATGTATCCGTGCGAGGTCACGAGTGATTCTTAGAAGGAAAAAAAAAAAGATGGCAGAATGGATTCAGGGAAAGAATGAATATGTGCGAGGCGTGAGGGCCCTGTCTTACCTCATCCTGTCTGCCTGGTGCCTGCGGTGCTCGTGGGACTATTGTTGAAGTGGACACAATGAGATCGTGCTAAATGTGAAACAAAGCCACTCTGTTATTAACTGTTCTCCGGGTGACGGCGACGGAGCGTTAACCCCTCAGGCCCAACGGACCCGCAGCCCAACAATCACAGCTCAGTAAATCCAATTTGCGGTCATGAGAAAGGGAAGAAGCCGCTTCGACGAGTGCGGTGGACTTTCTACAGGTTTCCTAGTTTCACCTTAGAAAACATGCGTTTGTCTCTCTCTCTCTCGGTTTGCCCTGCGATGGACGTTCGACCTTTCCAGGGTCTCCTCTCATATTCAGCTGGCATCACCTCCAGTTGGATGAACCTGGTGAATCAATGTCTTCTTTTGTGTTTTTCCGCAAAAATAGTATTCAACGTGCAATTACATGTAACGACCAACTTGTCATCAGGTTTTTGGACGTAATTGATTGGCTAATGTTGCACATTAAGTTGTCAAAGAAACACAATGGCCAATAAACAAAAGTATACAATGCCGATAGTGTTTTTTGTTCCCTGTAAACTCCTGAATGCAGGTAGCCACTCCGGGGTGTCGCAGTCGACGTCTCCCCAGTGACCAAACATGAAACTGTTTCTCACGTTTTCTGGCAACATAAGCCGGCGCTCGACAAACATCTATACATCATATTTATGAGCGTCCGGGGAGGCAGTGGATGTATGCCCACGTCGACGTTTACTCATCTTTATTGCTGCACGCTCGCTGTGTGTCCAGCTGTGTGTGTGTGTGTGTGTGTGTTGCTTGTTCAGGAACATCCTTCAAAATCAACTCCTGAAAACTTTTATGTCTTCGTAAAAAAAAAAAAAAACATCTATTAAGTTTGTTCAGACAAATAGTCGTAAATCTAATAAATTTTTGGGGGGCGGAAAATACACAAGAATGAATGATTGTAAACAGCACAGAGGTGCATGTAACTCAGTGTATGTGACTCCAAGAAAATTGGCCTGTTTTACAGCATTTCCTATGCAGAGCAGAGCAATAATGTCTGAGTCACTGAAGAAAGTGGATAAAGGATCAGGGGTCACCGAAGTAATGAAGGCTGGAGAATTACATAAATGATGTGATTAACAAAGCCACACAGGTTGTATCAAAGCAGCTGGATTAGGGCCGTACAAAAAGCCTCCAAATGTCACAAAAGATCTTCATCTAAATGTCGCAGGAACTCATTAAGGAACATTTTCCACACTGAACCTGACCAGAGCGGTGTACACAATTGTCCTACCTACGTCTTTTTGCTCATATTATTCTTCGAAGCTTTGACCCACAAGACATTACCTAGAGTTTAAAATTGCCATCGGGACGATCAAATATGTTTTTATCGAGCAGAAACTCAGAAATTAGACCAGATACTTCTTGAGTTAACGAGATCTGTGCTGATCGTCGTCACACTGAGGAAGACAACGATTGCCTTCCATATTATAATAAACTAACTTCTCTGTATGATGCAACTGAAGAGCTTTGCAATCAGGGAAATATGATTTTAAACCGGAAGAAACGTGTGTGCAGAGGTGTATATGCAAATATTCCCGCTTAACTCTGCAGTTTACCCTTCACCTCCTGCGGCTATGCTCCGGGTGAAACCGATCCTTTGCTGCTGTCTGTTTACCTCGGACATCCTTTGCAGCTTTTCCACACAGATTATCGTCAAGTCGTGTTTTCGGCCGGCCAGAATTACGTCGAGCGCAAACAGCTTCGCGTGAAGGAAGTTGCTGCACACCTGGTCACGTCCGACTGGTTCAACAGGCAGCCTACTCGCTCGGCGACACTGTTTTAATTACGGCCTCAGTAGATTTCCACGTGTCACATCTTGAGTAAATAAAACACGGGCAGGGATGTAAATCTACTCGTCGACCCCGCGGACGCACCCTGCCGGAGTGGTAACTCCTCATTCACGATGTGTGTATCGCCGACTAAATCTGTGTTTCACAAGCCTTTTTTATTCATGGTTATCTAAAGAGTGGAATGGCTGTAGGGTGAAGGAATACAGGAGGAGGAGCCACTACCTCCATTTGTCCGTGAGGTGTCTTTTTAAAATGAAATACTTTCTTTGAAGTCAAAGGCATCTGTCGCTTTGCATATATTTGAAATGCACTTAAAGCAATAGTTTGAACAGTCCATACCTGACTTTACTATTAGTGGCATTAATGCTGCGCTCATGCAGCTGGAAACTTCAATAGTTACTTTCTAGGAACTTGTCAGCCATCTGAAGTACTAAATCCTTTGTCGAATATTCAACAGTATTGAGTTAGTGTGCAAAACGAAGATACTCAGAAAACAGGGACTAATATTTCTGGATCTGAGCAGCGAGGGAGTGGACGTTCGTGTGACTAATAGCGAGCATCACAACACAAAACACAACAAACAACATAATCACCCTGAGTAGCAAAAGGGTTTATAATACGTGTAAGTGGGTTTTTTTTGTGGTGTTGTTTTTTTTGGGGGGGGGGGTTGCTTTTCTCTGATTTCAGTTCGTGTTTACATCGGTCTGTCTCTTCGTGTGACTCACGTGTTGCAGCCTCGGCACAATAAAGCCGCTTTCGTGGAACTCGGGAAGTGGACATGCCCACAAGCACTCGCACACTCAGAGGAAGGAAGTGAGTGTCGGGGGGGGGGGGGGGGGGGGGGGGGGGGGGGGGGGGGCGGCGATGAAGGGTGAGCCATTAAAACCAGGAAACCTCTGGGAGGAATGCCCTGCGCTGTCACACGCGGTTCGAGGCCCGAGAGCAGGTCGGCCTGAGGGAGGAATAAACCTCCAACATCCGTGGAAAAACACCGTTCAGATAGAGTCACACGACAAAAGAAAATTTCATTCTCACATCTTGGGAGCGTTCCATTTATTTATTTATTTATTATTTTTTTTTTGGATACACCTGTTGTACACGCCCTCATCCCTCGAGGCACAACTCCAGAGTGTGTTGTTTTTTTTAGTTTTTTTAACATTGCAGGTATTTACAGTATACACTCATCCATCCTGCCTCCCACACTCACCTTGTTTGCTTTAGATACTCGCACGCTGGTTTGACTGCAAGTCAACACCATATTGTGTCGAATCGATTTTCTGATTGGATGAATTGTGATTACTCCAAAACCACAAGGACGGTCACGGCTTGTCGTGTAATATTATATAATCCTTCCTCGTAACTCACAATACTTACTAATATTAACAACTATATAACTAAGAGAAAGATTTTTTTAGATTTTTCAAAATTACTTTATTTGAAGAAGATATAGATACACGCACAGCAAAAAAGTCATTAAATAACTAAAATGAAGTAGTAGAAGAAGACGAAGAAGAAGGAGAATTTGAATATCGATTAGTGTGTTGACAAGGTACTTTAAAATATCATATGGATAAAATCTAGATCGTGTAAGATTTGTAATCTGTACGGACTCGAAGTATTTCAATTTGCTGTGGGAGGTAACGACGGAGCCAAGCTCCTGTGGGACTTCAGCTTCCAGACTAAATAACCAACTGGACATCGTGATGGTTGGGAAACAACAAAAGCAAAAGAGGGAAACGGTGATCGACGTGGCAGCACCAGCTCACAGCTAAATCAGAAAGAAAGAACACAAAAAGGTTTGGCAGGTACCAAAGTAGATACTGTGAAGGTCAGCCAAACTCCCAGGCCACTGGTTGAGGAACATTTTAAAGCGGTCATTGTTTTATTATTTTAATGGAGTGGCCCAGCTGACATTAAATTTGCCCCCTAAAGAAAACAAACTTTTCCATGTCTGTCCTAGACAAACAAAAGTTTGAGTTTCATTCAGTCACTCTGCCACATAAGCCGCCTTCATAAACACTTACGAAAGAATGGGTTGCCCTAAAAAGTTCACGTAATTCAAGTATGACGCTGTACTGCCATGCGTCTTTTGCCAGTGGGAGACGCTTTTTCCTTCTTCGTCTGTTTGCTGTGTGATTCTCTAAGCTTCTCTATGTTGAACGACTGTATTCATTTTGCACACAATAGTGAGTAAAGAATAGATGTTCGGGCCACAGAAAGAGCAGGTTCTTTTCAGTGAGAAGAGCCATCGAGGCACGACGAGGCTGATGTTGAACGACTTGTGTTGTTCGCAGAGACCTCGTCTTAAAAACGGTTTAATTCCAACAAAAACCCTCATGCCTTCCTCTCAAATGTTAAAAAAAAGCGAGACTCTGCAGGCCCTTTAATCTCTCTGTCACTCACATGAACGTTTCAATGTTAACATCGCTCCTTAGTGACGGAGGCAGAATGCAGCACAGCAGCATTGCGGTGAGGACAAACTGTTTGAATATCAGCTGCGCGGAGGGATCCCATATTGCAGAAAACAGATTCGCGGAGCACCGAAGTCTTAACTGGAGCGGTGTGCTGCGGCGGCAGTGAGCTGGCACCCCGTTTGAAGACGGCATTCCTCTAAATGGAGGGTCTTGAGAGCTCCCACGGTAGCAAACATCTGCTCCCTGAAGGGGCTCTTGCGCAATTTACTGCCGACCCGTGAACCCATGAAATGTGTTTTATCGCTTCAACATGATAACCGAGTTTTTCTGATGACAGTTATTTAAAAGAAAAGTCTTTTCTTCATCTGCTAATTGGCATTTTCTTCTTCTTTATTTTTTTGTACTGAAAGCCTTTTATGACATGTTGCACACTTACTGAGACAGAATTCTTGGAATTGAAGGTTGATGCTCACAAAGAGTCTGACGTCCATGCCTACACTTTTCAAAACAGCCGCCTCCCTGCAATAACCTCAGGCAAACACTCAACAATGAGTAGTATATTTTTACAACTCTACAAATCATGCAAAAAGGCGAGCAGGTCAATTTTATGCTCCATTGTGCACAACGTACAAGTGTATTTCCTTACAGTAATGACACATTGTGGAGGTATAACTCTGTTTAAACACATTTCAGGGGCTGAGCGTTACTTATAGGGATAAGAAGAAAAAAAATCCCCAGACTGTAAATCCTCCCATTTTATTTGGAGGAAACCGCTGAACAAAGGGGAAAATGTTCATTTAAAGCGTGTGTGTTATCTTCAGGAAGAAGGATGAGCACGGTAAAGAAACGAGACGCTGATGGGAAAAACACATGGTCATTTCGCTAAATACATTTCCAGTGCAAGGTAGAACTAAAAATTAATTAATTAATCACAATTCAGTCGCATTGTGTTTTCTTAAGATTTTCAATTTTGGTAGATTTAATCAATAAATACAATCACAGTACATATTCTGAACTATTGATATAATCATTTCTGTGTTGTTTAAATATTCAAAATGTGATACCACAGATTTGGCGGAAATTCTTTGAGCACATTTTACACGAAGCCATGCTCTTATCTATACCTCCATGTCCATTATTTACCTGAACCCTCCTGTCCTTTGGGTCAAAACGTTGTTTTTTTTTCATTCAATTCATCATCATATCCATTAGCCTCAATAATAAAGCTTGCAAACAGAGTAATACCACTGATAGTCTACAGGGGCAGTGTTGTGCAGCGTCGCTCATGTGCGACCAGTGAAATCAACGAAGAAGGGAGCAAAAATGAGGATCCATTCGGATATTGTGAATGTGAGCGTAGATACAAATAAATCTTCAACACTGATGAAATTCATGGTCACTTCCTGACTACAAACCTGAAATCCTACTTGCCAGTACAGCTATCTGAGTTGTTTCATGCATTATTCGATTATAAACAACACTACATGAGGTACAAACTGTACCGTCACTGGGTAAAACAGATGACCTGAACGGGGGGGCAAATTCTTTGTTGTGTGTAATGGCACATCGCGAGCGCACACACACACATGTTTGTCCTGACCTTTTGTTGTTGCCTTACTGACCCGTTGTCGATCCGCGCGAAACAAGTGAGCAGCGGGGTTTTACTCTGTGAGGTAACGCTGCCTCGACATACCTGCCCTTCCCGCTCCTCCACACTGAACCCTCCTGTTTACACGTGTGTTCTCGGCGTCGCCATGACAGCATGCAGGGGGTTTGCGAACACACACACACACACACACACACGACTGACATGTGTTACATACCAATGCCTCTCTCTCGTGCGCACACACACACACACACACACACACACACACACACACACACACACACACACACACACACACACACACACACACACACACCTCGCCAACATTTCCCCTCAAAGGTTTTTGGCGTCACCATTCCATCCTTCTTTAACAGTGAGCCAAATAAATCAACTTGTTGCATAACAGATTGTTGCTGAGTGGCTGACGTCAGAGGAGGACGAGGTGTTTATGGACACTTTTTCACACTATTGCACACACACACACACACACACACACACACACACACACACACACACACACACACACACACACACACACACACACACACGTACACACACACACACACACACACACACACACACACACACACACACGTACACACACACTGTACACACACTACTAGAGACCAGTGCCTGAACAGACCTTCACATGACATTTGAGACCTGGATGCCTTGAAAAAAAACCCATTTAATTTTAACAATATGCTTGCTTCACATAGTTTCTTTCATGCTTGTACCGATTAAAATAATGACCAAACATTCTTGGTTTTAGTGGCTATTTCTCCATGTTCCAGCCAGGTATTAAGTTTAAGAAACTTTTATTTTTCATATTACTGGATATGCTTCTTTGTCAAACTCTACCATTTTTAAATATTAGGAATTGAAATACAACAGAAAACTATTTTCTCGAGCTTGTTTTGCTCAACATCTAAAGACACTCATAACATTATAGTTCCACTTTTACTCATTTCAGCTGACTGCGGGTGAAGATAGGTCACTGACACTTGTTTTTCGGACTGTGGGAGGAAACTGAAGTACCGAGAGAAAAGCTGAGCATGCTGAGAATCTCCACACAGAAGCTACTTAAACTGTGAACCGGGAGTAATCTCACGAAGGAGAACGTGCTAAGTAGTACGCTACGGTGGTCATATTGAGAACTTAACATTTACATGCAGCTGAAACACTTGACTGAGTCCCACAGGCCAAAATCAGCAAACAGGATTAGTCTGATATAAAAACACCTGCTGTTCCTAATTTGACCACTGGGGGTTGCACTGTTTCAGATTAGAGATCATAACACATGGTAAACAAGTGAGTCATTGATGGTGAAATTGCATTATTTTATGAGTAAATGTTCCATAAAAGCTGTAATTTTTTTCATATCAGCCAGAAAAGAAACTCTTTGACAAGATGGATTTCAGATTGCACTTTCTTATTAGGGAAATTTGAGTTTGCTAATAATAGATCTTGTTGGCAGTGCATTACAACTGAGGAAAACCTTTTTGTTGGTACTTACAGGTTTTTGTGTTATTACTTTACCATTGATTTTCCCAGTTGAGCTCGAATTGTGTTATATGTGACTCTCAAATCCAAATTTATTTAACAACCCTGGTGCAAAAACACAAACATTCAGTCAAAACAAGTTCATTCACATTGCGCATGTTATCACACAAATATCCCGAATCATGGTTGAAAAGCCAAAGGTACCACATTTCTGCATTTCACAGTGGTGAGCGGATCGCACCAGAGTCTGGAGTTTGCATCCAATCTGCGGTGAGGGGTTTGAGCAACGGCAACGTTGGCCAGCTCAGGGTAAGGTCATGGTTTCAGCTTGATCGAAATTTGTAACCCCGTGTCTCAAGTCACTGTGGACTTCCTCCGTTGCAAACCGTAACCACACCGTGAGTGCCAGAAACACCGACCAACAACCAAAAAAAGCACACTGTAGTGACTACTGTAGTTTCACTGCTTGATGAAAGAGTGGCTTCAGAAAAATCCCTGCAGTTCGTTACACTCTTTAAAGGAAGCACACTTCTGTTTGTGGCATTAATCTGTGAAAGTGCAACCATATAAAAATATCTTTAAAAAACTTTATTGTTTGGAAACCAGTAGGATCCGGTTGAATCACTAAGATGTATGTAAAACTCTGTAACACTGTGTAGTTTGGTGTGAAATGCATCAATTCAACTGATAATAGACATCAATCAATCAATCACTGGTGAATAAAGGTGCTAAGTTCCACGTTGGCAGCCGTTTTCAAAAAAGCTGCATTTTTAGTGGCTCCAAGCGACAGTGTTGTGTAAACGGACACCTGAAATACAACAAAAGTTTTACCTTTACTCGTAAAAACATTGATGTTTAAACGGGGCAGAAGCTTTACGATGAAAACTTCTTCCCTCACTCATGCAAACGTGATAATTTAATCATGTTCAAATCTTAAAAGTTCATCAAAGTGATGCATTTTGTGAATGGATTACGTGTTTTGTGTGTATTTTCTAACATAACGTGTAGTGTTTGTGTAAGCATGAGACATAATAACTGATTTTTCCATCTATGCTTTGTGTCCAAATCTATGGAAAGATTGTTTTCTCCAGGCTAATGAATTCAGTGAGTTTTTTTTAAAATAATTTCAATACTTTCTGAAGTTACTTTGTGGGCTTGTCAAGTAGTCAAATAGCTTCAATCTGCAATATGCAGGGTTTTATTTTTCTTTTATAATTAAAATTTTATTCACGATCAAGTTGTAGCAGCATAAAATGAAGGTAACAAATTGTATACTCAGACTTTGTTGGAATACTTAAACTAAGCATCTCGATGAATCGGCTCATTTTTAAGAACACAAGTCATGACTTTGCAGTATTTGCGCATTCCTGTTTGTTAAAGCAAAATCTAAGTGAAGCCAGAAACACGGGAGGATTTATGTGACAGAGAGTAGGACAAGAAGAAAAAAAAAAACAACATGAAGGGAAGGTTTGAAAAAGAACCAAGAGGTTGCGTCCGGTGTGTTAAAATGGCATGTGGGTTGACTCAGCGGTGCCATAAATGACAGCAGGGAAGGTGCCTATTAGTGAGACAGACGGTAATGCATAAATATCAGAATGTGCTCATTTACTCATTGGCCCCTATAATCAAGGAAACACATGTCTCCCAATGTTAGGCCAAGCACCATCCTCACATTATGTAGTCTGGGGCTTTTTTAAATAAAAACATGCACACATTCACTATTTTCAGTTTTTTTTTTTTTTTGTTTCTGCCGGAAAAGTGGGGACCAGAGAAAATGTCATCCAGAGTGAGGACATTGTGTGAGGATCACCTGTTTTCTCACTTTGTTTTGATTAAAATCATTTGTTTCATTTTTAGTTGAAATAGAAAAGACATAGTATTTTCACTTCATTTTGCACCAAGTATAAAATGGAATAATGTTTAAAATTAAATTTCTGTCTCCATGTAAATTTTTCTGTTTTTTAAAAAGGATATTTTTAATGTTCACATACTTGTATATCTTAAGGGGGAAATATTAATACAGCTGTTGTTATTTTCAGATTGCTTATTGATATTTACGATATTTCGAGTTTTACGTGACCCGTGAACTAAAAAAAAAATTGACACTCCAGCTATAAATACTTAAAACAAACCAAAATGAGTTTCATGTGTCAAGTTTTCTCTGCAGGCTTATAGTTTTATAAAGATGACTGGTACTATCTTTTATTTGAGCAGATGCGCCCGCATTGAGCCTGTGACGGACAAAACACCACCCCCTTCTTCATGCTGACTCTTGTCTATCAATATTTACTTAATTTAACATTTTCCTGTTCTTCCGCTCCCTCACGCTGAATGGAAGTTACCCAGAAACCAAACGGAAAGACGACCGACGCCTTAAGGAGGAGAGAACCTCGGAAAAATGCAGAGGGGAGGGAAAGAGAGGCAGTCAAACACACGAGCAGAATCGGACAGTAAAAATAAGATACTAAAAGACAACAACCAGAGCTCCACTCCTAGTTGGGCTATTCGTCTTATTGGCCATTAGTGCGACCAATAGGAGTCCAGGGGAGGAGCACTTCCTGTTAAGCAAGAGTGGGAGGGGGCTTCCCATGTGCGTGCGTGTGTGTGTGTGTGTGTGTGTGTGTGTGTGTGTGTGTGTGTGTGTGTGTAATTCTGTTGCCAAGTTTTCCCTTTATGGTTGGAACCAACATGCACAACAATGAACAGTTTCACATGGGCCTCTGGCAGATATAAAACCAGCTCTATGTGTGTATTGTGAGTTTTTTTTTTCATGCAGTTTGTTGTGTTTGGGTGTGGGTCGTGTACCTTGTGTTATATGACCCCGAGCTCCACGGCCGGGGATCGGCGAATTTCAGGAATGGGAGTTTTACGAGAGCTCTGGATTTCTAGGAAAAGTTTGCTGTATAAATAGGATCCATGAAAACCAGCAGAGTAAGCAGGGCTTCTTGTGAACGGAGGAGCAGTTTACAAACCCGACAGCGTGGCCTGTAGGAGGCTACAACTTGTTACTGAACTGCAGTAATACAAGTACAATGAACTTAATGGTTGGTTTGATTGTTGTACATTTTTTATTTAGACACACAAACCAGAATTAGTTTTAACTTCATCTCCTGGGACTTTGTAGTTTTCTATTGACTGTCAATGGACTCGCCATTGTTATTGTTTGTAGCATACATGTGTGCTTTCATTAGGAAAAACAAACAACAGCACCCACTAGTGGCCCTACATGCTAACTACTTAATTTTCCACCGTTTCTGCCATTATTATGTAAATTATTTTCACAACGTTGCCGTGTAATATGCGAAATGTCTTAAACTCATGAACAATGTCAGTTATTATATAATAAATGTTTCTGTTTAACAGATTATAGGCGTCATTGTCTTTCTGTATTCAGCAAAAAAGAAGCGTTTCACCCTTGAATCTCCCTCTGTGGTGTCGTCGCAGCACAAACCGAACACTCGGGTTTAATTTAGCAAAAGTACAATTATTTAAAGTGAATGTGGTTTTTGGCGACTTATCATCAGCTCCAATTCAAAAACAAGTTAAGAAAATAATAAGGGCAGAATGTTCAAATACTCCAAACCAGTGTTGAGTGGCTGTTGAGTCAAGCGGTTTTAATTCACATACTTTGAGGGCAACTATGTTTAACTCGTCTGGGCTCCCACTGAGTTTTAAAAAAAAAAAAAAAACGAAGTGCCTATCTGCTCCTCTTATCTGTCTGATGAAACAAAAGACTTGTAATGAATTTATGGCCACATCTTAATGAGCAGTTAGTCCAGATTGAGCACGATAAAGGTACAGCCAGTACATTTAGAGACGTAACTCTAACTGAACACACATGGCCCATAAAAGCTGTACAGGCCACTCCAGTGTTTTGGTTGTAGTGTGTGTGTGTGTGTGTGTGTGTGTGTGTGTGTGTGCTTTGGCGACGGGCCCAAGGCTGATGTTGATAAAGTGTGACCACGAGTCCCCAAAGGAGAAAAAGTGGAGCCATGCCAGCATATATGCATACTTTCTCTCCCTCCGTCGGTTTCTGAAGCTGTCTCTTCTCCCCTATCACTTCCTCACTACACTCTACATCTTCATCTCCTTTTTTTTGTGCGTGTGTCCCTCACATACCACTGTACATGTGTTCATAGTGTTTTGACAGCCCTACAGTTCGAGGAATACGGTTCAGTTTCCGAGAGATTAAGCAAGACGGGATCAGACTGTACTGCGATTCAGGCTGTGAGGGGGATTAAATCTAGATTTGTGGCTACGATGTGCTCACATGTACTGAATCAAAGTGTCACGACCCGAACGCGACACTTATCTTACTATACTTTGTCTGGGCGAAGTTTAGGATGTCAGTAACACGAGTCCAGTGTTCTGTTTTCTGTTAGGTTTGTTCCAGTTGTCTCCCAGAGTCCCAAAAAAAAATTAAAAATTTAATTGGTAAATTATAATTGCAGTATGTGCTCAATACACCCTGCAAAAGAATGACTGAACTGCAACCATTCATGTTTTCATGCACTGCGCATCCATGCCCTGTTAATATGATAGAACAGTGTGAATAATCTCCATTATTTCACAAAAAAACACACAAACAAAAGTGGGATAATAACAAACTAAACAACAAAAGTCACAAACTTCTGCATGTCGGACCTGCGGACACAAACCTTAACATCATTGACTTAAGTATTTGTATTAATCATAAACAATATCCTTATCAAAACACTTCCAGCAGGATGACACGCCAGCTCACAGAGACCGAATCATCTTTTTCAGTGGACTCCGAAGGCCCCTGTCGTCACCACATTTCTGTCCAAACAAAAACCCTTTGAGATGTAGAGGAAACGCAGGTTCACATCCTGTAACAAATCTGCAATTTCTTTCACGTCATCATGGATCAAAACCTTGTTGAATCCACGAACAGCTGGCGAGAGGAGTCGGTAAACCGAGCTCATCAACAAATATAGAGTTACTATTCTTATTATATTATTCATTTTATTTTGTAAGAAATGTGAAGCGAGAAGAAGTTCCCGGAGTGACAAAGGGGTTAAGACACAGTTCTGATGATCCACAGAGCTGGCGTTGAGCAGGATCTGTAAAAGTCATTTGTTCCCCACACAAGACGGAAGCGCGCCAGCGCTGAAGCGGAGGGGAAGTGGATGTAAACACAACGCTGGAGCTGCCGGCGGACCGACGCTCGTCGCTTTGAGGAAGAGACTTAACACGCATGACCTCAGCTTGCTGGAACGGCATGTTTGCATGGTCCCTAGTATCACAGTGTGCACGTGTCCCGTGTTTACAAGTCCTGGAGCAGTACCATGTGTACAGAGGGTGGAAAAAAAAAGAAGAAGAAGTGTGATGGAAAAGTTTGTGTGGAGGTTTGATGACGGTTCATCGACACAGTTACGATAATAAACAATGGCTTAAGTGTGGTGAATATATGTGGTCACGGTCACGCTGTGTTGCCATTTTTTCAAAATGGAAAAATCTAATCTAAAACTCAAAGCAGGAACTTAACAGAGAATGAATTATAAAAACAGACGCGCTGACAGGCCGCAGTGCTGAGCAGTTACTGTGCATGTACAATGTTTTGGAGCAGCACATTGCAGCACAATGAGGTCATGAAGTACAATGTGTCCCCGGTGTGTGCGCGTCTGACTTCATGCATGTGATATACGTCTTCTTTAGGTACAACTCTGTGCAGCCCGGAGAAAGAAAAACAGCCCGATTCGAGCGGCGCTGACGCTGCCTTAGGAAAAACGATCCATTTGTGGACACGAGTACTTTATTCTATAGTTCAGTTTTAAGTAATGCAATATGTGGACGTGCAGCCGCTCCTCTATACAGGGACAGTAATTACATGGCGAAAACGTTAGTCACCGACATGTGCTGTGAGTCATAACCTGGGGCCTTATGTAATAATGGTCAATGTTATCTCTTCCTTCTATTGTCTACACGCATGCACGCACACACACATACACACAAATGCTGAAATCACAAATTAAATACAGTTTTATACATGTTTTGTTCATATATTTTGTTTTCTCTCTCAAATGACTGTTGGGAGGAGACAGAAATACTTACAGCAAAACATAAACACTTTCAAAAATTACACTGATGCATGCTGGAGACTGCTGAATACTGCTTATGCAGGATTTAAGAACTATTTCATTAAAACCTCCTCAGGTGTTGCAAAACCTATCAAGGTATTTTCATCACACTGACACAAAGGGAACATATATGTAGTCATCATAAAATAAGAACTATCTTGTATTTAATGGTTAATATGGACTCAAATGTTTGTTTTTTTCCTTCTGGCAAAGTCGTGCATTGTAAGTTTGATCTTTGCTGCCCCCTTAAGGTCATTTTCTAGAATGCATGTGTGTCTTCAAGTGTGGGTTTTGTCCCCTGTGTGTGTTTTCAGGGAGGCTCGACCTCCAACCTGAACATGAACCTGTACGCCACCAAGAAGACGGCAGCGGAGGGCATGTTGGACGTCGCTCTGTTCCTGGCCAACATCACCCACATGAAGACGGTCATCGAGCAGGGAGCTGGATACAGGTCAGCCGCTTGTGTACGGTGGTGTAGTGGTTTGCCTTGGCTGTAAATGACCTCCGGCTCGAGTTTTGCTCTTGCCAGGTAGGATGGGTTCAGCAGGAAAGCATGGCTGCTCCAGGAGGGTCAACGCAACTTCGAACGCCACGGTGCAACAGCAAAAGTAATAACAGCAAAAGCCACAACACAATCACAAACTCCACAACACAAATGCAAAAGCCACAACAAAAGTCCGCAGCGGTCGAAACAAACAGGTTAATGAAACGTAACGACAATGTGTTCATGAAACATCACTTTAGTCACAATCATCGAGTAACAGTGTTTTACTTACCTGTCATTAAACTCTCCTGTCAATTAAAGTAGTCCGTCACAGAATATTGTCCCCCGGAAACAAAGCCTGTTCTTCCAACTGCGGTGCACAACCTGCTGTGGGTTACGTTCCGTTGTGGCCTTTTTATTTGTGTCGCGGCTTTTGCAGCTGCGTTGACCCTTCTGGGCCACCGTAGATCTGTGCAACTAACACCGTTTGCACCAATGATGTGGATCATCACTATCTAAAATCAAGAAAAAAAGAATGATTAAAAGAAATAAAGATCATTTTGTTAAAGTTGTTATTGTTCTTCGCAACCCAAACGCAAAGTTACGCCACTGTTTGCTTTTCCCCCGTTCTCCGTCAGGTACTACGCCGCAGTGCTGACACTCATCTCCTTCTCCCTGGCTCTTCAGATCGTCGCTGGAGTCCTGATCATAATAATTGGTGAGCACTGCAAGATTAGTCCGCTCCAACATCTTGTGCTTCATCGGTCCATCCTTCACGTTTCTAACCGGAGCACATTAACACATTAACGCCCTGACACACATCGGCAAGGTGCCAGACTGTGGGATTCTGCTCTTGTTTTGTCGTTACGTTGGGTTTGTGTTTGTACACGTGTGTTTGCAGCCCGGCGGGACCTCAACGACGAGGCCAACCAGAAGCGTCTGGACGGCCTGAACAACAACGCCACTATTCTCATCTTCTTCATCTTCGTCACCAACATCTTCATCTCTGTGTTTGGGATGGAGCGCACCGGCCTCTTTGCCAGGATGCACTTCTGACTTTCTCATGTAGGGGAGTGACTCAAACATGTGGCGTCTTTTTTGTAGAAAAAATTAAAAATAATCATTAGATGTCACACAAAACACACACGGAGTTAATCTTCTACTCATTTACTAATCGACTACTCTGATGTTATTATGAATGAAGGAATGAATGAATGGATGGACCAAGGGACCAACGAGATACTTGTGTCTGTCTCTATTTCTTTGTCCGTGTGTGTGTGTGTGTGTGTGTGTGTGTGTGTGTGTGTGTGTGTGTGTGTGTGTGTGTGTGTGTGTGTGTGTGTGTGTGTGTGTGTGTGTGTGTGTGTGTGTGTGCGTGTGTGTGTGTGTGTGTGTTTCTGTGAGCACAGCTCGTCTGGAGCTGACCGTCCTCCAGTCTTGTCGGCGGTGGTTAAACTGCCTGAACAATCTGGTCACCGGCATCATCTTCCTCACCTTCATTGTCAACGTCATTAAAGCTGCTTTCGGCACACAGCGCAGCTGCTTTCTGCGATGGCTCCTCCAGCGCTTCATTCTATGAAACCCAGATATTCGTAGGCACATTAGTTTAAATCGTAATATAGCAATTGATAAGTGCATATATTTAAAAAAAAAAAAAAATTTAAACCATATTTTCCTGTTTCTTCTCTCGTAATGATGAAAAACTATAGAGGACATACGTAAACTGTTGTCGGTAAATACACACTTTAATATTCAAAACTAATACAAGACATAGCATCTTTTTGTTCAAGCATAAACCTAAGAAATTAAATCTAAGGATCCTACTATTTAATAGTAGTAATAGTTTTTTCACACTCAACAAAAGATCATAGAATATATAAATAGCCTTCAATTGTATTTATTTATATTTCAATTCACTTTAATAAAGCTTATAGTCAACATAATAAGTAGTATCTTTATATCTGTTGTGATGCACCAAATACAGTATATCTTTGAAAAAAAAAGAAGTGTGAATTGTAGTTGTCCACTCTGCCATCAGATGGCAGTAAAGTACAGCTGATAGAAACTCTGCATTAAACAGTTTGTTTGTCATACTTTTATCACATTGAAATCCAAAAATTCCAAAGTAACTTGAATCAGAATTTGAGTCCACCACAGTAATATAATCTCAAAAACATCTACACGCTTTACTGAGCACCAGTTCCCTGTCTTGTAATACCACATTACACCACATGGGGGTGTAGTAAATTATTCTGTTTCCCTGGAGTCCCAAAACTGCTAAAATGAAGAAATTGCTAAATGTTTTTTCATTAGCAACTATAATTTAGCACAGACGCCTTAAAGTTTCAACTATTTAGCTATTTTAGCTCTTTCATCTCAACATTTTAGTGATTTAAACCATTTCAGGCTTGATGACACTTGACACATTTTAGCCATTTTAACACTTTTAACTTTGTTGTTGTTGTTGTTGTTGTTTGTTTTGAAGCAATTTTAGAAATTTTGACTGAATTATCGTATTTAGTCACTTTCAGCTTTGTAGGTCATTTTAGCCGGCTTAACCATTTTTCAAAATTTTTCAAATTCCACATTTGTTCTTTTGAGGTATTTCTCTTTTTAAGATTATTTCGAGGTTATCCGTTGTAAAGTCGACATTTACTATCTGAAGTGAATGGCACCATGCAAGGGACACATATTTTAATCAAACTACTAAAGTACCTCAGTGAAGTGTCACATTTAACCCTTTGAGCTGTGAGATACGAACCCGCTTTGAAAGATATAGCGCAGAATAAAATTAAGCTAAAATTGTTTACCTACACATCATTTTGCGAAAGCTACAGAGAATCTCCACAAAAGACTGAAGACGCCTGGACTTGTTTGTCTTCATCCAACAGAAGAAGAACAATTTAGAAGGCAGACAAGCTGCTACAGTGACTCATTACTGCCCCCAAATGCACAGATATGGAATTACACTGTACGGTTGCTGTGATTTTGCGTGTCTGTGTGTGTTTGGACATGTGTGTTTGCAAGCAGCAGCTGTATGTGTGTGTAGATGGGTGAAATGTTTGAAACCATGTGTGTCTGTCTGCATGTGTGTGTGTGTGCACGTGTTGTAGCCCGCAGGGACCTAAACCTGGTGTCCAATCAGAAACGACTCGACTACCTGAACAACCTCGCTACAGGCGTCATCTTCGTCACCACGGTGATTAACTTCTTCATCAGCTTCTTCGGATCCAAGAGGACGGGCTTCTTTCGCTGGCTGCTGGCCCGACTCCACTTCTGATGCGCGCACACACACACACACACACACACACACACACACACACACACACACACACACACACACACACACACACACACACACACACACACACACACACACCACGCACACACACACGCGTGCACCTGTACTTTATTTACACACACCATTTGATTTGTCGTTATCAAAGTTGAAAAAACAATTCACCTTCTATTGATCCATGCTTACTCACATATTAATTATTCTTGCTCTAAAAATGTATTTATTCTGTAATCCAACAGAATACTGTAATGCAAATATGCTTCATTGAATTAGCTGCAGTAGTACTGTGGAGAATTGTGTCTGCTGTTCTTTGTATGTATGCCCACATTTTTCTTTACTTTTTACTTTTTTTTTTTTTTAAACTGTTGACATTACAAACCCTATTTAAATAAAACATAAAAAAAACGGATTTACTTCAAAGTTTGTGTGTGAGACATAAAAATGGCCTCGAAGTTCAAAATCAGTCGGAAAGCATCGTCTATGTGTGTCACAATCCCTTCCAAAAAGCTGAATAAATTTGATGTTTTAACAAAGAATCCTCTGGTCTGTGCATTGTGTTTGTTTGTTTGTTTGTTTGTTTGTTTGTTTGTTTGTTTGTTTTACCCCACATGGTGTGACTGATAGATCAGAGCCTGAGGTGAACTCCACGTGTTTTTTTAAATCATTCTAAGTGTGTAGGTGTGTAGACGCCTGGCGTGGTCTGAACCGCCTCTGTCTCTGCTTTCTGTGGTGACGCAGGCCGCCGGAACCTGAACAACTCCACGCTGCAGAAGCGTCTGGACTACCTGAACAACGTGACCACCATCATCGTCTTCGTCACCGCGGCCCTGAACCTCTTCATCAGCACGTTTGGCATGCAGAGAACCGGACACTTCCCCTGGCTCATGATGCGAATTCACTGACATTCACAGCGGCTACCGCGCTCACAGAATGAACAAACACGCTCACAATTTATAATATGCACGCTTTCATAACAACACCTTTCACCCTTTAATAAATAACTTGTGTTTTGGTTGGTAAATTCTTACACATTTACAATATGCTAAAAATAAGCATCATTATATTTGTGCTGTTGAACTCTGACTCTAAAAAAGCAATATTGTGTTTGTGCAATAAACTGTCAAAACGGTGTTTTTTCTTAATGTGTTGCACAAAGGGTCACGCGTTTGAACCTCTGCGCATTGAGAATCTCAATGTGGCGCCATCTAGTGACAGCAGTCAGCATCACCGCCTCGTCAGCTTCAGGCTTCAGCTGCATCCTTCAGAAATCACACAAAAAACACAGATTTCCTTTTAGAAAATCGCTTCATTGACTCATTCAGTCACTGAAGAGTACATGCACCACATTTTATGACATTATTAGCAAGTTATTAGTTTATTGGCTTCATTAAACTTAAAACTGCCATAAATAATGAGATTATTGGTCTCTGCATACAAGCACTTTGGAATGACATTCAAACTTTCACTCAAATAATATTAGTATTTGAAGTCGGGCTAAGTTGCTTTTTTTTCTTTATATTTTTGACAAATAAAGACCACTTGATGAATCTTTAATAATCATCCTCATGGCGTCAGGTAGGAAGGCTTTAATCTGACTTTAGAATGTATGTATGTATGTATGTATGTATGTATGTATGTATGTATGTATGTATGTATGTATGTATGTATGTATGTATGTATGTATGTATGTATGTATGTATGTATGTATGTTCGGACAACAACTTTCAAAATCAGGATTGTAAAATTGATGATTTACAGCAAAGAGAAAGGAGCGAAATACTGCCCCAGTGAGGGCAGATCTGGGTTTACTAAGTTTTTCCATTAGGAGAGGAGGAGGGGGAAGAGGAGGGGGAGGAGGAGGAGGAGGAGGAGGAGGAGGAGGAGGAGATGAGTTCACATTACAGGAAAACGAAACCATCGTCACACCCAAAGCAAAACCTTCCACACAATCTTCTCGGTAGGTAAAGTTTAGTTAATCTTCTCCTTTCTTTTTTTTTTCCAACAATGCAGAGTTTCCTGGAATGTTGTCTGCTTCTCTTGTTTGATTGTAAAAACTTTCATTTCAAACGTAATAATGTTGAAGCCACTTTGTGCCAGTAGCTTTTCCTGTTTTGTGTTTAGTTGTTTACTCGCCCGGTCACAGTTTCGCTCAGATGTTTTCTTCAAGAAAATGATTCTTCATTTGAATACTGTCTTCCATCAAAGGGGTTCATGTTAAGACCAAGACCACCTGAACATGGTCAGTTATTCTTCATGTTCAGATAAATAACTCACTCTGAATGAACCTGATCCTTTTAACACATTAAAAGACCCCAATATTATATCTAAGGGCAATTTAATATCTCTTGTTGTGACTTAAAAATCCAATCGTATCAGAAATGCCACAATCATTGCAGCACCGACCAACAAACAATCCTCAATTACCTTCATTTATTCACCTCCTGAAATTAAAACACACAGGCTGACATTGTTATTCTTTTATACAACAGTTGTAACCGTCAATTTGATGAAGCGCGACATTACAACAGGTTAGGAACTTCGAAGACAATCACTTCAAAAAGTATAGTTTGTCAGAGCCTATAATCATTTTGGAACACATCCCACATCATTTTATATAAAAATGTAAATATAACTTTAAAGTTATTTGTACGTGTTGTCGGTAAATCTTATGTCTCTGAGGTCACTTTCATGTTGTTTCTGTAAACTTTAAACTGTAATATCTGTTATATAAGAACTAATTTCACAGAAGAAGCACAACATCTAGTAATCTAGCGTTGCCCACATGTAATCCACAGCAACCAAAGGGTCACATTTATGCTCGAGCTGACCGACATATATTATCGGATGTTTTTGAAAATGGTCGTCAAAAGTGTCGATTAATTACTTGCATAATAATCTTGCCGTCTTTCGTTCTCCCTAGCGATGGCGGCAGGCGGCAGCCTCCCGTGTGACGAGCAGTTCCTGTGTTCAATCTGTCTGGATGTGTTCAGTCAGCCCGTCTCCACTCCCTGTGGACACAACTACTGCCAGGCTTGTATCATAGGGTACTGGGACAGCAGCGGCCTCGCGCAGTGTCCCATCTGCAAGAAAAGCTTCGGCGGTCGACCGCAGCTGCAGGTCAACACGGGGTTCAGGGATATGCTGGAGCATTTTAACAGCATGAGGGCGGTGGCGGCGGCGGCGGATGAGATACCGGTCAGACCGGGAGAAGTGCCCTGCGACATCTGCGTCGGACCGAAGCTCAAAGCCCAGAAGACGTGCCTGGCGTGTTTGGCCTCGTACTGCGAGGGTCACCTGGAGCCTCATCTGCGAGTGGCGAGTCTGAGGAAGCACAGGCTGAGCGAGCCCGTGTCCGACCTGGAGGACAGGGTGTGTAAGAGGCACGACAAGATGCTGGAGCTCTTCTGTCAGGACGACCAGGTGTGCATTTGCTTCATGTGTTTGAAAGACGACCACGCGGCTCACCAAGCCGTGCCGTTGGAGCAAGCCCACGGGGAAAAGGCCGCCGGGCTCCGGGCTGCAACGTCAGTACTGAAAATGGCGGAAAAAGCTAAATCCAACAGTGTCGAAGAAGTCAAAGGCTCAATTCAGCGGAGCAAGGTGGAGTCGGACAGCGATGTGTCGAGCATCAACGCATTCTTCTCGGCTCTGGTGGCCTCTCTGAAATGTAGGCAGGCAGAGCTGATTGAGGTGATCCAGGAGAAGCAGAAAGCAGCAGAGGCGGAAGCCGTGGGGCGTGTTGCACAGCTGGAGCAAGAACTTGCCGAGTTGAGGAGGAGAAGGTCTACAATGGAGCAGCTTTTACAAACCAAGGACCATCTCCACCTGCTGCAGAGCTGGCCGTCCCTGCAAATACCTGCACACGCCGGTGGCCTCTTCACCCCCGAGCCACAGCGATTTTCCGACAACGGCCCTCAGATCTATGCGGGGATTGTGAGAGACGCAGTTGCTCGGATGGAAAAGACCGTCAACAATGAGATGGAGTTGCTTTTCCATGAGGTCAGGTTGTCTGATAGCTGTGAGGTACCGAACCAGGCCGGTGCTGGCGAAGATCTGATTGTCGAACTTTTGAGGGGTTGGCCTATCCTGAAGATGGAGGACCATCTGAGGATGATTCAGCAGCGCCATGCAGTGAGCGTGAAAATGAACAAGTACTCTTACTCCCCTGGACTTGTGGTGTCTGAGGATGGGAAGCGGCTGTCTTTTTATGAAAACGTCTGGTTTTTTCCTCCTGAAGTCCCAAATGAGGACGTACAGCCTCCTGTTGTCCTCGCAACTGAGGGTTATTCCTCAGGCAAGTTCTACTACGAGGTTCAGGTCCGTGGCGTTGACAACTTTTGGGTTGGGGTAGTCAATCCGACTGTATCAAACAAAGGACGCTGGATCCTCGCGTCCTACATGACCAGCTGGGGTTGCTTTTCAGTTTTTGACGCATCTCACTCAGAAAATCTCTGCCTGATACAGAAACCCGAGAAAGTGGGAGTGTTTGTCGATTGTGACCAAGGTGAGGTCTCCTTCTACAACGTGGATGCCAAGACTTTGATCTACTCCTTCACCGGATGCAGGTTCAACGGCAATTCAATAGTACAGTCTTTTCTCAGGTTGGTGTCCGGTGTTCATCCAAATAATAGACCAAACCTCTATCCCGCTTTTTCAATTTTCGGATGTCATAGCAGCAGTGAACTTGTGATCACACCTGTAGTTCCTGAACCCTGACGGGCCTCAGGCTTCAAACTCATCCTGCAGCAGAGGGAAACACCCGCTCCACATAAGGACACACAATGATTTCCGCCAGTGTACATCAACAGAAGAGCTGGGATTTTTATTTTTTTTTATTTATGAGGTTCTTGCTGAGTTCCTCTTTCCAAAAACCTGTAGATACCAACATTGTTTTGAAAGCAGTTGGTGGGCGTACCAACCTCTGTTCATTCCTTCTGATTTTTTGTTTCTCAACTACGCTTTTCTTTTTCTTTTACAAACTTTTTACAAATGTTTAGATTAAGGGTAAATACAACAAACAAAAAAACTATAAAAAAAACAGCGAAACAGACATGAAGAAAGCTGATTGTTTTTTTTTTTTTTACATTCCTCTTGCTTCCACATCTTTAGATCTTTATATAGTCCTGTTTAGAACTTAATATGTGGTTTTTATTTTTACATCTACAGTTAACCATTGATAATTATCTATACATTTCAGTTATTTTGTTCCACAGCTAAAACATTATAATGATATTTTATAGTTTTATAAGTGCCATGTAGTAAAATACTAAAAGTCGGTGTTTTCCAGTATATTAATATCCTGTATTTTTATCCGTTTTTATTTTTAATTTCTACAAAAATATGCATGCAATTAGGATGCAATTCATGGCTGTGACCGGAAGGTGGCACCATAACTTAATCTAAATTCTGCTGAACGGTAGCTTCTTTTTATACAAGTTTATCCAGGGCTCCATGTCACTGCAGACCAAACACAGAGATTTAATCACACACTGGTTCACAGCTAAGGCCAGTCAGAGTCACTAATTAGCCTCAAATGCATTTTTTCTGTATGGGGGAACTAGAGTACAAGAGAGAACATGCAAACTCAGCACAAAAAGGCCTCCAAGGTCGGACTCAAACTTGCATATTTTTGCTGGTAAGTGACCGTACTAACCACCAAACCACTTTGGATGGTGGTGCATTTCACTCGTAGCTAAAAAATTTATTTTATTTTGGATTATATTTTTGAGTCATTCCATTAGTTTAAGATCGTATCAAATTTTGTTCTTTTGTCAGTGTTATTCTGCTTTTTACTTCTTTCAAAACACCTATTGAATGTATGAATATAAAGAGCATTAATCAGCATGCTTGAACAGAAACAACAGCATAGCTTGAAAATATACTGCTCAGTAAAGCTGTGTAATCACACACTGTATGTCTGCTCTGTCACTTTACACGGGATTTTATCCTCCTTGTTGCCACATAATTCCACGACTTCAGCGGTGATTCACAACTGCACAAATTTCCAAACAATAAAGCTGCAGCAGAAATGAGAATTTTTGTGTGCGTTTTCATTTCAGAACTCTAAACCAAAACCCCTCACGTTGAGGGAAAGCAGAAAAAGACGCCACAACAGCGAATAAATCCTCACTGTTCATTAGGCCAACAGCCACAGTTCAGAGGATTGCACTGGTCCGTCACTCCTGATGTGTTTCTCTCAAGGGGAACTTTAGCCAGCACACTATTTATACCTCAGCTGGCTGACTGACTGGCGCCCAGGGAACTGGGACACAGTCGATGTTTGTGTTGGTCTGCGTATGTGTGTGTCACTGCCTTTTTGTTAGTGTCTTGTTGAGGGGGGGGGGGGGGGGGTGGATTCATTATTATATGTCAGATTGACAATCAAGCAAAAGGAACCTGTGATGTCAGAGTGGCCGTGATTATTATATATACCACATACTGATGTATGTAGGTCGATTTGTCATCAAACACACAGACTGAGGGCTATAGACCTGCCATATATCTGATATCCAAACATCACTGTACATCACTGAACAAATATATTCTATAATAGTGGACAAATCAATGACTATAAAACATCAAGCGTATAAGTTTACCCAAACCTTCAGACTTTTCGTATGTTTTATGACTGATTTGCATTTTTGGACTATTTTATGGAAGTATTCAACTTCTATAGATGCTCCTCACCATTATTGGTAAATTATGTCAGTAATCAGTTATTACAATGAGTTCTTTACATTATTTTCTTTTTTCAAACAACAAATTCAACAACAAAGTGAAGGAGTTCTATAGGTTTATTGTTCTCGGTTTTTACTTTTGGAGTTACAATACACACATTTTTGTTTTCAATCTATGTAATATTAAGTCTTAAATTAATACTCTTTAAAAAATCATATTGCACTTTTTTCACTTTTTATTTTATGGTTGTTTTTGTTTAATTGGCTGATAACATACACCAGAACCCTTTTTGTCGTATATAAAGAAGGGAAACTAACAGAGAATTGGGAGAGCATCACAAATTTTTAAATTAAAGCTGTGATTGTCCTTTGTTATGTAATTATGTTTTTTTTACAAATACAAGTAACATGAATAGTGAAAGTTAAAGGGCCACTATAAAACATTCAGTCATGCCAGTGTTGTACTTTAGGTGGCAGTGTTGCTTGACTTTAGTTTGTCCTTCACCCGGTTTTGAGTTCGCCTATTCTCTGGTTGGTAGTTCTCCAAAGACTGTATTTTGGGAAAGTGCGCAAACTTTTTCAAAAAATTTCTCACTTTATTTGGATGATATGAAAACAAGTATTTAACATCAAACACGTAAACACATTTTTTTCTACGGTGTCCAGGTAATGTTGGACATTTTGTGGTGCGTAAATGGTAAATTTGCTTCTGAGGTGTGCTGCACAAATGTGTATAACACAATGTATTATTATTATTATTATTATCATTATCATTAGTCAATGTCATGAAAATGGAAGGTTTTGGTGGAATTGAAAGGGAAACTTTAACTTTAAGACTTGTGCATGAGGAAATTGTTTTTTAAAATGAATTCATTTCAGACATGTTCTTCTTCCTCCCTTCTCCTATTTCTTCCTCTTCGTATATATATATATATATAGTTTAGTTATACAGCTTAAAAACTGATTACTATGTGTACTATGGAGGATGCGATTTATGAAGTTACACATTCAAACAATATATATTGCGTTTTTGCTCTTTGCCTCTCTCCTTTTTATTTGTAATTTGTTTTTAATCCAATGTTTGTATTGTTCATTGTTTATTTATTTATTGTTTGTATAATATAGTGTTTATTTATTGTATTGTTTATTTATTGTGTTATTTTGTTTACTCTGCATTAAAATACTGTTATTAATTAGGATGAAACCTGACGAAATTCCCCAAATGCGGCCATTTGTCATCTAAAGGCTTCATTTTAAAAATAGATTATCAGATTATCATGCACGCGCGCCGGCTGTGGAAGAAGGGGGGGTGACGTGTCGGGAGCGCGCGCTCCACCGTCCTGACGTCACGGGAGCGCCCGAGCAGAGCGGTGGGGAAAGCCGCCAGTGGTGGAAAAGACGGAAAAGAGGGAAAGATAGACAGAAGAGATAGACGAGGGACGGAGAGAGACGGAGACGGAGGAGGGAGGGACCCCCCGAAACGCAGCGCCTCACCTCGGCTGACCGTCTGTTACCTCACGAGGCGTCACTTTGTGGGGTTGACAGCGGCTGGAGAAGAAGAAGAAGAAGTGAAGAGGGGGAAGAGGAGGAGGAGGAGGAGGATATGTGACTGGCCTTTCTCCTTTGGAAACACGGAGCTTGTATTCCACAGCCGCAGTGAGTAACTTAACACGCAGGGTGACCGTGCGCACATGCATGCTTTATTACACAGGGCCCGGCGCGCGCGCGCGCGTGTAGGAAGAATAACACAGTTAAAACGTGATGGCTGTCATTGGGACTCGATGTGAGCGTCTGTAGCGGTGCAGCCAGAGGCTTTCCCCTGGAATTACACGCCGATAGCTGCACGTCTCGTCTCTGCGAGTCCAGATGAAGCATCTCACAGCCAAAGCCGTGGCATGCACATTCCTGGAATATTTCATTTAATTAATTTATTTATTTTGCACCGCCTGTTTGGTGACACTACGGCCTCTTACGATCTCCAGTGTTCTCCCTGAAATCTCCCACTGAAGGAGAACCTGTGGACGTCAACATGAAGGTTTATGTCACATCTTTGCACTTTTAGTTGTGTTGTAATTTTTATTTTTATTTTTTAATCCCCCCCCCCCCCTGCAGGATCCATAAAGTTTTGCAGCCGGCTGACATATTGCAGAGCCACTCACTCATATCAGACAAGATCCCCTGATAACATCGTCTCTGTCAACCAGATGAACCCGAGCGAAGCCTAAAAACGTGATATGATGAAGGTGGAGGAGTGAAGGGGGCAGTCGGAGTCCAGTGACTTCCTTCTTGTTCCTACCATTTTTTATCCCCGCCCCCCCTCCAACTTTCTCTGCACTGGCCCCTCCTCTGGGGACATCCAGTCAGGGACCTGAGCTGCTTCCGTTCACTCAGGTGATTGTAAACACGTTGAAATGCCCAGACTCTGCACAGCTCAGCCTTGGCATCGGGTTGTAGGCTTGCTCTCGGGGACGGTTAAACAATTCTGCTTGGTGGAATCCGTTTGCTAGAAAAACCTTTGCGGGGGCCTCACCCATCCTTCCACCACATACCTGCTCAGGCCTTCAGAGTCCTGTCCTTTGTCTGAGGCAGGGGGCTGCAACCTGTGGGAAGTCCCACCCAATCAAAGTCACCTGGAGCCGGCGAAACACATTTAACCTTGGAGATGAGGCGAACACGGCTTCTAAACAAAAACGGTTTCTTACGTCGCATTTGTAAAGTTTCAGTTGCAATTTAAGATGGCAAACATTCAATTACATTGTCAGCATGGTTTTTAGTTTTTTTTTTTACCTGATTTTAGCGGTTTCATTCTTCCTTTCCAGCAGTCTTTTGGACAATTTTGACATTTTAGAATAGAATAGAATAGAATTGAAAAAGTTTATTCATTTCAGGAAGTTTCCTTTAAGAATTGTTCCACCCAGAATAAATAGAAAGAAAGTTAGATCAATTAAGACGGGATGAAATAAATGAGAAAATGTTTATTTTAATATGTAAAAGGTGACTAATATGGGCTAAAACACTGTTTTACAGGGAGGTGTTATAGTCTTATGGCCATGGCAAGGAAGGCCAGTTTAACCGTTTTATCTCTTTTTAAAACAGTTTAGCTTTTTATTTTCTTTTTTTTTTTCCATTTTCAAGGTTTTGTCCCTTTTAAAAACTCATTTTAGCATTTCTGCCCAGTTTAGTCATTGTGCCTTTTTTTTTTTAATCCAAGAGATAAAAGACAACTGGAAAATGACTGGAGTGTAAATAAAATGAAAATAATAAAAAATGTTTATTTAGGTGAAATTGAGCTTGAGGGAGCCGCTAAGATGAGCAATACTGGACCAGCATAAGCTGTAACCTATAAAAACCAGTAACTCCACACTTTGCCGTTGTTTCCTGCTAAAAAAGTAGATTTTTTTTGAGATTTGCTGTTAAAAAAATTAACTATTAGATGTAAAATACAACATTTTTCAAAAAAGTACAACAAGTATATAAGCGATTCATACTGAAAAATGCTAAGACGTTAAGAAAGGCGATAAAACAATATCGTGGAATAAAAATAAATAATCACAGCTGCAGTTGCGGGTGTCAGTGTTGGATTAGAACTGCTAATCTTATAAGATTAAAACTGTACGCCCCAACGTTCAAAGTAAGTAAACCGATTAAGTGCTGCAAACGTAAAACTAATATAAAGGTTCTACTTACTGATTTCGTTTGAGTTTGTTTTTAACGTTCAGTAATTTTTCTTCCCTTTTGAGGTGAATTGGTGGTATAATTTAACAAATCTTAGTATAATTTCCCTATAAACTCCAGTTCCTTGTGTATTTTCATTGAAAATGTTTGGATCTTTGCTAAACTATACCAAACTGAAAATGTATAGTCTATAAAGTCCCCAAACATTTTGAAAAAAAACTTTTAAATTAGAACTTTATGAACCTAATTAGTCCGCAGTGAATAAATAGTTTTATACAGCAAGTTGCATGTGTGCACCCCTGATTCAGAGACAGAAATTAACCTTAAATGTATGTTTGTTTGGGGTTTTTTTTTATTTGGGAGAAAACTCGCGTACCAAACTCTCTCCTCATGGATCCAACCAAGAGCTACTAACCACAACACCACCACGCGGCCTAAAGCACTTACCGGATTTTCACATTAAAAGCAGTCTGAGAAGAGTGATTTGTTTTACTGGATGGATTCATTCAAACCTTAAACTTTGTTTTTGTAGCACATTTCAGCAACAAGGCCATTCAAAGTGCGTGAACTCCTCTAAATAAATCCTGTATGTCTGTTATTCATTCGTTCAAGTTTTTGGCGGGATCTAGTTATATGTCCGTACTTGGAGAGCGACTGTTTATCGATAGACGCTTGATAGTAAGTCTACGGTCACACAATGTGTGTTTCTGCATGTGCGCGACATCCCCGTGTTTTTGTGCGTCATTGCATTTGTGTGCGTGAACGCCTGATTGTGTTTGCATTTTGTTTGCTCGCCCTACATCTGGGATTAATTTCCTCCTCTGGCACACAATAGAGTAGCGCTGATGCTATCTGACCCGTATCGCTATTGCGCTTCCCAGTGTCTTAAACATACGACACACACGTGCAGCAAGATAGGATCAATGCACTCAATATGAATCTCGCGAAGACAACAGAGGACTTTACTTGTGTTGCGTTGAAGTAAATAATGCATAGATCAACAACAGGCTGCTATCTTAATTTGGCATCAATAATATACTTTGGATCCACGATATTGGACCTGCTTCAAAACAAACAGCAGCGCCGTATGACCTATGTACCGCGACAAATCAATGGTAATGAACCCTATTTGCAAACGTTAGAGTCACGCGGTTCAACTTGCATTATGCATTAATGTGACGGAGTCTTGCAGTGTGATGTGGATGTGATTGTGGCTTTCCGTTCCACGACGCATCTATAATCAGACCAACATGCACCGTGTTTGTTTTTTATTTATTTATTCTAACACACGTGCATCTGAAGTTCTAACCAGCAGCAATACAGAAGCAGAACTGTTGATTTTGTTGTTTTTTTTAAGTTGCTTTCCCTTCATCGATGTGCTTCTGTGCATTAGGATTTACCATATATGTTGACACGCAGAGCATGAACACATGAAAATGTGTAATTCATCACAGCTCAGTCGATCTTCTGCGACATGAGTGCCGTGAATGTGAATATCACACAAAGCTTGTAAAAGTAAATCTTTTTTTTAAAGTAAAGCAAGAGAAAGAAGACTCTTGTTCCCAAAGCAGAAATTATCAATATACTTAACAGAATTATTGTAAACCTCATAGTTATCTAATTACGTGTTGTCCCAATGTACACACAGCTTAACCAGTTAACCCCATGATAACGCAGTGAAACAGCCCAAGTAAAAACATTTATCAGAAGTGTTTCAACAATTCACTTTTGTTTCCTTATCAGATTCATTTTAATTTTCTTTATGCTTATTGTCTGTAAGAATTAGCAAAAAGCTGCAAAGTCTGTTACTGTTACTGTACTAGAATGTCGGCCAAACGATGAACAGCCCACAGGGAAAACCCACAAATGTCGTATTTAGGAGTATATTTGTTTTAAGTAGCAGGATCTTGATGAGCTTTTTTAAAAGTTGCGTCTCGTAGCAGTTTGGGAAACACTTGCTCAGGATGACACATGGTTTGATATCTTGTCTCGTACTGCGGGCGAGGCCGAGATGTTTTATGGAACGTAATATTGCCGTCGTGGCGCATGAAGAGGGTAAAAAAAGCAGAATCCGGTGAACGGCGGGTCGTCCCCCTTAAATCTTCACACAGATTCCGCGCCTCTCCCCTTCAGCAGCGCCGTCGACACGACCCGGACGGCACCAGAGAGTCCTCCCCGGCCAAATCAAACCAGACCGGGCCGGACGGGAGAATAACGGGAGAGAGGAGGAGGAGAACTTTTGTCAGATTTAGCCGCCGCGCTCAAACGGCAGCTGGCTGAGCGTGTGTCACGTTGTCGGGGGCGACAGACGGATGTGGGGTCGTCGCATAAATAGAACATGGTGAACACCATCAGGAATGCTGATGTTGGGCGAGAGAGGCCGCGGGAAGAAGTGAAAGCTGGAGGAAGATGAGGACGTAGCAGATGAATCACGTTGGTGTGACTGAAAATCATCTTTCATGACCGCGGAATTCTGTTTAACGGTGCGATATCGAACGGTTTCGTCTTCGATAACTTCGCCGCCGCTTAAACGCTTCAATGTGATTGTTAGCACCAACTTTAACTCTGATTCTGAGGCTCCGTTTACGCATTGCAGGTGAAAACGTAGTGGCTTTTGTTTCAGAATAGTTTCGTGTTTACATGACAACGTTTACAAAACGTCTGTTTAACACAAATCAAATATATTTGTTATCAAACCATAAAAACATAATAACCATAACACTATAACAATCTTTAACTCACTTTATTCTACATTCACACACTCACCGTAACCCAGAGACATACACTGCGATGTGCATGCTGGGGACTGGACCCCAAAAAGTCTCAGTGGTGTGAACGTGATTAACAGTGGAAAAGTGGTAGTTACCAGTTTAACTTCAGTGATTTTCCAGCCTACAACTGGTTTCGTACTTCCACAAGTGAGTCTCTGGCTTGTGAACAGTGAAGTATTTAGCAGCTGAAAGGTCAGATGTTTTCAAACAAGAACTGGCACTGAATGTGTGTTCATCAGAAATACATCAATAAATAATAATAATCCCGGTGGTTTATGAACAAGTCAGCTGCGTCAACGTCAAGTTAGTTCGGTTGAAAAATTGAGCTTCGTCACGTGACGACTTCAACATTATCTGTTCTCCGTTGTGGCTGAACACCTTTGGAGGGTTTACTGGACTTAAAGGAGGTTATATCAGTTGTCAGATTGATTTTTTAAGCCCTGGTTCAGAATCAAAAACAAGGTTTTTCGATTTTGTTTGAACATTTAAAAAAGTTGACTTCAGTCGGCTAAGAGATTTTATTGTAATTTATTGTTGTTTAATTGATGGTGATTAAAAATGAATTGGTCCATCTTGGTGAAGAATTTTGTTTCCTGTGATGTTGATTTTATATTTTCTTCTTCAAGACATTTGAAAATGTCCCGATGACATTTTTGTGTGTGTGTGTGTGTGTGTGTGTGTGTGTGTGTGTGTGTGGGTGTGGGGGGGGGGGGGGGGGGGGCTTCACTGACATTTTAAAGTTTCAGTGATTGACTGGTTATCAGAGAAAATAAGCAACCAGTTGTTGCTTTAGATTCCTTCACAGGTGAAGATTTTAGTGGCACATTGCAATGAGCATGAAAATAAACTTGCTGGGAAAGTCGTTCCCCGACGTTTGTCAGAGGCTTTTACCAAACTGCATCTGCAGACGACGACTGGGGGTAGAGAGTTAAGATGAGAGGAGCTCAGGTGAAGATTTACCGTCTCTCAGGTCGACGTTGAACCCGTGTGAACTCAGGGTGCGGCGCTGCTTCACAGATGTTTCTTACAGCAGCGCCGCATCGCCTCCTCACAGGCGCGCGAAAGGTCGAGAGCGACGGTGAAGCCTGTCAAAATGCTGGATCTCATGACGCCGGTGGTGTTCTCGTTTTGTTTTTCTTTGAAATCCAAGAGGTTTCACTCGAAGCCCGCCAAAACCACCAGAGATAACTCTCCGACTCGAGCACAACAAAGTTGGTGTTGTGTTTTCCACGAGGTCCTTTAAAGAAATAAAAAAATTAGATAAAACACATCAGTGTTTGCTTTGCTAAATACGGTCTATCTAAGTGTTTAACCTGAAACCAACGTATGTGAACAAGCCTCAGTGTGTGTATAATAAATGCTTGAGTAAAATCTAAAGAAGCGAGGCAGTTTTGCATCATAATGAGAATTGGGACACGAGTGTGTCCATTAGATACAGGTCAGTAGGTCCGGAGGGAGGAGGAGGAGGAGGAGGAGGAGGAGGAGGAGGAGGAAAAGCCCCGGACTCAGTCTCTGCAGTGTAACACTGGCTTCAAACCAGGCGTCAGATTTGTGTGTGTGTGTGTGTGTGGACGTGATCATTCACGGCCACTGAGCCGATGTGCGTGTCCTTCTGTAAATGTTTGGTTCAGGGTTTGTTTACATGCGGGGGTTGATCTATCTATCTATCTATCTATCTATCTATCTATCTATCTATCTATCTATCTATCTATCTATCTATCTATCTATCTATCTATCTATCTATCTATCTATCTATCTATCTATCTATCTATCTATCTATCTATCTATCTATCTATCTATCTATCTATCTATCTATCTATCTATCTATCTGTGTTTGTTTGAGATCGCCACGTATGTTCAGTTTTCTCGCTCACTCGTATATGTAAGTCGGTATCATGTAAGTGTGTGTGCCTGGGCTCCAGGCCGGGTCCTGCCCTGTTCCTGTCCAGGTGTTGTGCTTTTTTGGCCCAAAGGGAGCTGGAACAGATGGTCCCTGTTTACGTTTCAGAGCGCGCGCCGAGTGAACCGACTGGCTGTCGGTAGCGTCTCCCCGGCCAAAGATCTGTGCTCCTCAGCGGCCAGGAAACGCCGGAGAGGTCGACCTCATTCCGATTGTGTGTTTGTTTAAATTTGATCAGTGGCGTCCCCAATGAGTGCCGCGTTTGTTTGTTTAAAGTCAAAACACTTTACCTGAATTCCCGCCTAAATACTGAGTTGTTCTTTTCTTTTCTTTTCGCTCCCGTCACTTAAAGATAGTCATGTGACTTGTTGCAAGAGGAGAGTGTGTATCAAATGACCAGTGTGTGAGTCCAACAGGTCATGTGTCCGCGGGCGAATGTGCGTAGTTCACGAGCGCTGAGGTATTGCAGCACTCAGACGTCGCCACAAGCCCGAAATTTGCAGTAACCCCCCGTGACATTTTTCAAAAACATATGTGCTCCCATAAATTATGCTCATCGTGTGCGAAAGGAGGCAACCGTTTTAGTGATTGCTCTCTCGCACTGAGCATGATGGGAATGGAAGGATTCATTAACCTGACTGAGTTAATTGGTTTTATTATTGAGGCTGTTTAATCCAGCATGATGTTTCTAGGCTGCATAGGCAGAAAAAGGAATTACAGTTTATAGCTGTTCTTTAGCTGATAGGTGATTCAGCTTTCTATATTTTATTTTCGACCTGTAATCATAACAAGAAGCAGAAAAGGAGTCGCTTCAACTGTCCTTGTTTTGTATGATTTAAAGATATTTATCAGCTCGTGTTGTTCAGCTCAGTGACTCATTTCATTACTTACATAAAGTGTCGAAGGGAAAAAAATCAAGTCAAAAGTTAGAGTCCAAGCATTAGAGAAGTTGTAAAGGACGGACTTCCTTCTGACAGGAAGAAGCCTTCAACAGAGCCTGGCTCAGTGGTGGCGCCATCTGCCTCCGCCAGTTGGAGTCTGACAGTAAAGATAGAAAAGAACAGAAGAGAGAAAATCGAACCTCAGATCAGGAAGTTTCAGCTCCAAAGAAAGAATCTGCACATTCTGCAGGAAACTACAGAGAAATAGAAAAGAAGACAGATGAAGTGTAGGACGGCTTCTATACAAATGCCCACGAGCAGGAGTCCCATCGAAAGATTAGTTTCTTTTACTCACCTTTTCCACCAAACAAATTTCTTCCTAAGCCACTAAATATGTTTAATCATAAAATATCAAACACTTTATAAAGTTATTTATGTAATTTTGCTAAATGTACATTCAGGATGTTTTATGACTGCAATTTTGAATTTGTTGTTTGAGCTTCTTTAGCCATTTTTAGCAGGTTTAACCTTTTTAGCCCGTTTTCAGCTCGTTTGGTTGTTTTAGCCATTTTGACTTTTGACCATTTTTTCCAGACCATTTAAGCTATTTCCACCAATTGAGCTGTTTTTGCTCCATTCCAGACGTTTTTGCCGTTCCTCCTTTTAGCCGACCCCCCACTTTTTTTGTTCTTCATTATCTTTAAACAAATTTTAGCAGCTTGTGGCCATTTTTTAAAATAAACAATTTTAGTGTTTTTGAAAATAGCCAAGTATGCACATTAAATTTCTAAATAGGTAACAATAGGATGAAAATTATTCTCCACATCATTTTCAGCAAGCTTCAGGAGTCGATACAGAGGAACTTAAGAGCCGTTAAATTAGTGGTTCATTAAATTAAAGGTTTTTATTGTGTGTGTAAAACAGATTCCAACTCTTGATTTACTCTGAAACACAAAGTTCTTAATCTCGTGGTAAGACACTAATCAGTTTTTACTTAAAGTGATGCACTCAGACACTAAATACTGTTTGTGTTGTGTGTTCTTGTGTCTTCAGGTGATCTCATCACCCTTCACTCTGAGGACTCTCTCATTGTCTTTCACCTGATGAGATCCCTCATTGATTACTTCTCTCTGACAAAGCCCATGGATTACAACGAGGGTTTGGACAAGCCTTGATCACAGCTGTGTCAACACTATGACATTTTTAAATTCAAGAGGAGCTACAGCAGAAGACGGACGGGAATTTCTTTTCGCAGAGATCCATCTTCGCGTTTCAGTTTTTTGGGCCTCTATTCACTGCTTTCTGTATTTCCTGTGATTCTGAGGATGTTCTTTGGTTGAGCTTTATTCCGTCGTTTGATTTCTCACACATCTACCACATACGCCCAGCATTATCTCGCCATGTACGGAAGCTCTCGGTCCGTCTCCAAGCTGGATGTCGTGGGATCCAATGGGAACGGCTCGGCGTCCGGGAGTCCCGGCCGCTCGCCTCGCCTCCCTCGTTCCCCACGTTTGGGGCACCGCCGAAACAGCGGCAGCAGCTCCACCGTCGGACTCACTGGCACCGGCAAGACCTTGTCCATGGAGAACATTCAATCGCTTAACGCTGCCTATGCGACCGGCGGGCCCATGTACTTCACTGACACGGCCGAGGACCCGGTGGGCATCGGGAGTCTGGGCAGCGGGTTGAATCCCTCCTTACCCAAAAGCACCATGACCCTGGGCAGGGCCGGGGCCAGGGTCCCGTACGGGGTCAGGGCGGCTATCATGGGGAGCAGCCCCAACATAAACACTGGAGGAAGTGCTGGAGCCCTCATGGTCAGCGACGCCATCTCTTTTGGAGGGGATCTGCAAAATCATCCGGCACAGGCGGCTACCGTCCCCCACTCCATGAGACAGGTGAAGCACCCCCGTCCTTTATTCCTTATCAGTGCCAGCTCGAAGCAAATTGTGTGTGAAGGTTAAAGTCTGTGCAGCACGATACTATATACAGACTGATCACTGTTCATCTTTACTTCTGTAATGTATAATCAAGCTTACTCTAGAGCTACAATATCTTATTTTGTGTGAATTAGGCTCCTGTGGGAGAGGAAAACATTCATCAAAACAGTCTAAAAAATTTTTCACAATTCACAGTAAAGTATTTTAAACTTTGTCCCAGAAAATCCAGAGTAAGTCTTAGAACAGTATGACCCTGGGCGCGGCCGGAGCCAGCGTATCATACAGGCTTCGGGTGGCTATCGCAGGGAGGAGTCCTTATGTAAACACTGGAGGAGGAGCAGGAGGAAGAGGAGGAAGTGATTGTGCCGTCATGTCCAGAGATGGAATAGCAGTTTGGTGGGAAGCGGCAAAATCAGTCATGAACTGAAGCATTTATTCTCAAGCTATAAAAGTCCTATATTTACTCAACAATAACTTCCTGAAGCCTTTACCTTTTTAGCTTCTTGTCATGACGAACTGTGTTTTTGTCTGAGAGCAGGCAGGTTAGTGCACTTTAATGTGCTGACGCACACAGAAAAAGCACAGACGAGTGACGGGCGGCTGCATGACAGTTAACCAGCGCCCTGTACATGAATAAAACACGAGGCCACTAATATTTCTGGTGCTGACGAGCGAGGGAGGGGCAGGATGTTTAATCATTTAGCTGACTAGTCACATGGATCCCCAATGGGAATTTTTTATTTCAATTTTTTTTTTCATTCTGAATCCTGTTTGATTTAATTTAGGACAAGTGCTTAGAGATCCAGATATGAACATCCTGTTCATTTGAAGAAACTATGACTTTGTCAAGACAGAATCAGCTCTAGTTTGCAACCATTCCTCCCCCAGATACATTTTACACTTGCTCTCTGAGGAATGAGGGTGTGTGGTGGGTTTGATCCGGCTTTAGCAAACTGTTAAACGGTTACTATTTTCTTCTTAAGTCGCCCCTCCGACCAGATAAAACAAGAACAGTGTGGGCATTCATACAGTGAGTTTAAATAGACCGAGGTCTGCCGTCCCACTCGCTCTGCTCTCCTCTTCGGATCGCTCCTTCCTCCTTAAAACAAAGTTCCTCCTTGACGTTACTTACCATCACAGGTTCTGGTTCGGCTTTTGCACTTTGACGATTTCACTCGGTGCTCGAACTTGACACCAAAAGTAGGCTTTTTAAAGTCAACGCAGATTCACAAAAATGCCTGAAAAATGGAAATTCCCATTCAAAAGTTGTTTCTTTAAACTTAAAGATTTAAAAGTCAGTATAAAGACACAATCGTATACTGTTTATACAATGAAATGTCTTGCTAAGTGGCTTAAAACTGACCAATATCACAGATATTTAACTTCTTGAGCTTTAGTTCAAACAGCATTTAGTACTTTCGTCCTACTGTACAATATGTAATTGAGAGAAAAGTACATTTAAGTTGACCTGTGTGTTTATAAACAGATACTGACACTTTCAGTAATTAAAATCCAAACTGAACGTTCATAACCCTGTATGAAAACATGAATAGAAGTAATAAAATTCAAATGTTTCATTCTTCTGTTGTGACCAGGTGAGAGACGGTGCGATGTCCGACCTGCAGACTCAGTTAAGAGAAGTGCTGAGAGAGAACGAACTACTGCGCAGAGAAGTAAGGACACGTCCACTCAGACATCTCTGTGGATAAATCCATTATTTTTTACATATTATGAGTCAAACATCCTTTCTTCTGTCTGTCTATGTGTGAATTCCCCTTTGTTTGTTTGAATTTAAAATGAGCATTATAGCTCAAAACTGAAAGCAGCAGAGAGAGGAAAGTTACTCTCTAATTAAAGATTTTTCTTTGTTAAATAATGAAAATGAAATCAAAATGTTTGTTTCTAATAGCTGGAAGCCAAAGAGTCCAAGCTGAGCTCCTCCATGAACTCCATCAAGACGTTTTGGAGTCCGGAGCTGAAGAAAGAGCGAGCGCTGAGGAAGGACGAAGCCACCAAGATGACGGTGTGGAAGGAGCAGTACCGAGTGGTGCAGGACGAAACGCAGGTAAGGATGCCTCGCGAGTGCTTGCGTGTGTTTTCTGTGACGCACCATCTCTCCACTGTGAGGTCCTGTTATTTATATCTCTGAACTGGCTGCCGTCGCTCGTTGCTCAGTTCCAGGAACAAATTAAGCGATGGAAGGGAGTCGATGTAATATCCTGTTCATTTCACTCATCCGGGACCTGGATTTCCTTTAAACTTCACAAAGCCAGGAGTCCTAGTTAGAGGGTTTTTACTTTAGCTCAAATTTATTTAGATTCATCCTTGGATTTTGTAGTTCTTTTTTTCTTTTAAACCCCCACCTACCTGCAGTTTACTCGCACAGTTCAGACTTCTTTCACGTAAAGTGGGTTTCGTGGCCTGCTCAGGAGGAGTCGTCTTGTTGCTATATAAGGAGGTCCTGAAGATAGGTAGACGGATGAAACGGGCCGCCTGGTCGGGGACTCCCAGCTGTCTGTTGGTGCCGAGGCCATCTGGATGAGACGGAGACTCTGCTCGTCTCGGCAGCAGCCATGAAATATTATACAAGAGATGACATGCACGCACGCACGCTCGCAAGTCACTCGCCGCTCCTCAGCGCCTCATTTCACACATTGTCATCACCGAACCAGCGCGCAGAGTCCTCAGTAATTGCTCCTTTCATTTTAAATTTTTTTTGAAAGGGAAATCATATTTGCATTTTGGTCTCTTTTCACCTGCTCGTGTGTGGGTTTGCGTGGGGTTTTATTTAAGGCTTTGATGGTGTTCCCAAAACTCCAAAAGGCTCGGTTGATGTGGAGCCAACGTGCGGGAAACGACTGCAAAATCACATCACAGGATTTTGAAAGGAAGAGTTTCAGGCAGTTTTCCGTGCCTTGTGTGGGAATCCTTAAATTCACACACTCGTGTTGTTTTTCCACATCCATTCAAACTGAGAGCAGATCAGATGGTAACAATGGAAAAGATCATCATTTGAGAAATCTATCACGTCGTTGGCCTGCTGCCAGCAATATAAAAATCCTCTTGTCCTTCACGCCCGGAGCCGCCCGGAGCTTTAACCGAGAGTCAGTACACATGTCAGGACACGAAGGAATATTTTATGATCTCTAATGTTGGGAAATCTCTCCTGAAGTCTCTCTTTGGTAATTCCTTTCACTTTCAATCCCCCCCCCACCTCTCTGCATCTTCACCATTGTCTTCGTGTGAGGAGTTGAATTAAGTTGCCTCCCTGTAATATTTAAGGACGCGTGAGTTCAGACACACGTACATGCACGCCGGCTCACGCCCCTGCTGAGGAATGCTCATATCTTCTCCACCCTCTCTCTCTCTCTCTCTCTCTCTCTCCGCTCCCTCCTTTCTCTCTCTCCTCCACACTTCCTCGCTGAATCACCTCCTCCTTCATGCTCGGCCCACTATCTTCACCTCTCTTCCGCCAGCTGCTGCCTTTATCTTTTTTCCTCCTGCCTTGTCTTTGTTTCGCATGTTAGTGTAGCCACAGCGCCAGCATAACAAATACTGTGTCTCCATTCTCAGGGTTATAAATGTAAGATGCAATTAATAAATAATTGATTGTATTGTTGAGGTTGATGTGTAGCAAGAACATAAAAGGTCCCTGTTAATCAAAAATATATGAGGAGGAAGTTTTATCTTGATATTTAGGTCAGAATTAAAGTCAGAATGTCAGGAATGAAGTGAAAATCTAGTGTTGTAAAATGTGTTTTACCTCTATTCCCAATTCATGAAACTTCATCAACATGCACTGTTTGGTAATTCTAATTAGAGTAAGATTTAGAAGTAAAATTGAGTATTGAGAAAATTCTACTAACATAGAACTGTTAATAAAAAGGGTTAAAGCCAGTTGATGTAGAATTATTCCCCCGTAGTGCATTAGGTTAAATCTTAACCTTGAATGTAGGGAACCTTTTTAAAGGTCATTCTAGCTTAAAAACTATCCGCATAAATGATGCTATAATCAAATAAAGGTAGATATTTAACATTTTGATTGACTGAATCAAAATTATCCAAAGAAATAAGAATCCCAAAGCCATTCTGGGGAACTGTATGGATTCCCCTTTGTCTTTTCAGTCTTGTTGCACTACATGATGGAGGAAATGAACTCCTTTGCATTGCATTAACTTAAATTGCTGAAAAAGCGAGAGCTGGACTGAGAACACACGAGACGAGAGTCCCTTTGCACATAAGTGGCGTTAGTTAATTCTGATGTATTGTATCTTCACCCCGAGCCAAATGAAATGATGAGCCTCCTTCTGGTCATATCCAACATTATACTTACACCTGATTGAAGCTTTCGCTTCATGTTTTCTTGTCTTTTTCTTGCTGAGCGTTGAAAAGATATTTTACAGTGTCACTGCTTTGTTTCGAGCTGTTACTCTGTTACTTTCAGATCCCACACCTTCCACTCATTTCTTGCTTGCCTCTGTTTTACCATGTCTCATCACTTCTCTCCCACTGTCAGACTCCCTTTCTTTCACAGCCTCTCCTCCTCCTCCTCCTCCTCCCTCCCCTCCCTCCATCTGGGCCTGTGGAGCGGGTTCGCCACAGAACTGGTCTGAATAGAACGGACGTGCCGTCGTCGGACAAAACGCATACGTCTTTATACCGATGTCCACACCGCTCAGTGTTGTGTGTCTTGTCTGTCCTATCCAGTGCACCGAATCTTGTTTTAGTCGCTTGTCATTTGCGGGAGCGTGCGTGTGAATGTGTTCACTCGATTCGTTCCGCCTCTTTGATCACAGCAGGTATGTACAATGTCTCTCGCTGAAAGGACAAAAAAAAAAAAAAGAAGAAACCTTCCCAAACAAAAAAAAAGAAGAAGGAATGTCTGGAATGCAAAAGGAAAGCTTAACTTTCTCAACTTCTCTCCCATCCGTCCCTTTATGTTTGTTAATCTGTTTCCGATCCAAAATTAAAAACAGCTTTTGTCTCTTTGCATCTCCTTTCTCATCCTCCCAACGGTTTCTGTTCTATAAATAAACAACGGGACTGCACCCCCGGCATCCAGGGTTTAACGCAGCATTGTAAAAGGATGCGGCATGATCAAAATATCGAGTGGACTGTAATTAATACACTTAACCAAATTAAGTTTTTCTGCTCCTTGCTCTTTGTGCATGATTTGCCCCGGCACTGAGTCGCACGGGCTGAACAATAACGGCACTGTACGTCTCTTCCTGCGGTTGCTGGATGCAATCTATCGTCCAGTGTCGTCCAGGCGAGCCGGGTGACGTCAGGAGCAGCGTGTTGCTGAATGTGTGACTGACATTGAGGGAGTGGGGGTCTGTGTGCGTGTTTGAGATGGAAGCTTGTGCTTGTTCACATGTACACAAGTGTGTATGTGTGTGTGTGTGTGTGCGTGCAATGTCTTTGCTATGTTTCTGTATGTATGCACGCTGTCTTTGAGATTGTATTGCGTGATTGATGTGAGAGGGAGCAGCGAGTACCAGGAGGGAATCTGCCTCCTTGTTGGCAGGCTCGCATGTGTGTCAGGACAACGGGGCTTTTGTGCACACAACCGTGCGTCTGTGGACGTCCAGATTTCATGTTACTGTATACACACGCAACACACAAACACACACTTGTGTCGCAGAGTTTAACTACTTCTATCAGTACGTTTTGTTTGTACGCAGCAATTTGCATTTTTATAGGAAATGAAGGTACTTGGCAACGATGTTATGCAACACAAAGTGTTCATGAGTGCATTTGTGTGTGTTCGTTGGGAAATGGGGCGGGGTTTGTTCTGGAAGTTGCACCTGCCAGTGGCTGCTGTACTTTCGCCGCTGCACTGTTTTCAATCGCTTCAATTATTCAACGTTATCGTGAAGGTGCTCATGTAGAGGTGTGTGAGATAACATTTATTTCATCATCTTATTACATGAATCTGAGTGAGTCGGACTATTTGTTTTTTTGGTGCTGCAATGCTTTTTTTTAAAAAAAAAATTATTTTTTACCTTACTTTTTCATGCCTCACTATTGCACAATACTAGCTTGTCTCACACTGGCCATTTATGTTGCACCTTCTATCTAAAACAAGCCGTATATTTTGGTCCTGAAAGCCTGAAAAGCCTGAAACTCCATCTAATCTTGCTTCTCTTTAAGCGCAGCTGAGCCAGCTTACATGCCGCATCAAGTGCTTGTAATTGGTTGAATGACACCGGTATCGCAGTCCTCCAGCTGCTGCTCCTGCCTGTAGCGGCTCACCGAAAACACACATCTATAATGAATATGTTCTGTCCTGAAGCAGGTGTTTCGTGGAGGTCTGAACCTGAACTTTTCTCCCTAAAGGAGGTTTTTCGAACGTGCAGTCAAACTCATTCACTCACCATCCAGGGAGATCATGCAAATCCTGCTGAACAGACAGGCCCCCGAGCTCAGACTCACATTGTAGGACACAAGCGCTAACCGCTCCATCAGGGTGAATCCCTATATCAATCCCAACATTGCTCTTTGTTTCTGTTAAAATTAAAGCACCACAGAGTGTCGGTGAGTGTGTAAAGGAGCAGATTAATCCAGACAGGCAGCGGAACTCAGTGCCTGTTACACCTGGGTGACACTTCGCCTTCAGATAGAGGATTTGATGAGATAGAAAGATTGTTTTTAACGCTCCCTTTTCTCTCATAATCCTTCCCTTTCTCTTTAGCTCAGAGGGGAACTCTTACGGAGGGAGGGAGGGAACGAGAAAGAGATTGGGACTGGCACTCGGGTGGATTTTCCACCCCATGAACATTGGAGTAAATCAGGCCTTCAGGTTAATGTGTAAATGAATGGTGCCCCCGGAGCGCGGGTCTGCTCCCTGCTCTGCAGTGGGAATGTTTAAATCATCTTAGTTTAAAGAATCACACCGTAAGACAGTTCTTCACTTGTTTTTGTGGAGCGTACTGTATGAGGCGCATTTGTAAGTTGAAATTAGAAGATTAGACCGACAGTTACAGTAAAGCAGCTTGTGTGCTGACAGAGGAAAGACTGATGATCGTTACTCAGCACTTAATGTTATTACACCTAGATTCAAGTGGAGCATCTTGCTCTTCCAATTTCATTACTTTAAGTTGGCAGAGAAATTGTCCTTGCAGGCTCAAATTAGTTCAAAACCAGCAGAAATCAACGCTGCCAATTGTTTCCTGTGTTAGATTCCCGTTTACTGTACAGAAACTTTTTTTTTTTTTTTTTAAACGTTTCCAGCAAGAGTTTCTGTGCCAGCTGGCCACAAAAATGCCTGGAATTGCAAAATGTGTGCCGTCATAGACCTGTAACAAAAAAACCAGAGAGCTGGTTGATCTGGAAGGAAGGACGGGGAAGATGGATTGAGATGTAAAGATGCATAAGATGTACAGAGGAAGAAGGAGGGAATCGGGAGAGAGGAAGAATAGATCAAACCGGGGAGCCGGGGACGAGTGCCAGGAGCAGGGAGGAAAAGAGGGGAGATGAATGGGTGGCATAGATTGGGGCGAGGAAGGCAGATGAAATGTGGTGAAATTGAGCGACTGATGGATGCAGATGTGACAGCGGAGAGCCGGGTGGAGAGGAGAGTGGGTGAAGAGATTGACGTGATAGGCCGAGGTTGGTGGCGAGCGAGGGACTGTCAGGACGAAGTGGAGGATAAATAACAGAGATTTTGAATGAATAAGGACCGAGTTGATCTGATGAGATTAATATTGTTTCGTTGTATATTTCATTGTCCCCTCCAGCCATTTTGGCGTCAAATGTATTTTTGCTCAGGTGGGAAAGCCGATGAAAGACAGTGGAGTTTTCCTTCACATCCAATCCGAATTGTGACGAATTGGATTTTAGCTCATGACGGCTGCTGGCCGATCCTGAACCTGTGCTGTAACCCTCTTGGACGGGAGTTACAGATGGAGTCGAGGAAGGGCCAGGGAGGGATTTATGGAACGAGAGAGTCGGATAGAAAAGGCTGACTGTGCAGACACACGGAGAGAAACACGCAAAGGGATTCTGCACATTCCTCAAGAATCCCACTTCTTATAAGCAGCAAAAAAAAAAATTATTCTGCTACTTACACTTCTCTTGTTATTTTTGTAGCTTAGGTATT
>NC_137644.1:15930863-15945863 GCF_963383615.2 Lipophrys pholis | reverse complement strand
AGATGTGGTAGTTAGCTGGACTCCTGATAACAAACAGACAGCAGATTTACCTCCATAGGAGTCATGTGAAGCCACAGCCATGATGCATACGTTTTCCCGCTGCTACTTTAAACCCTCGGGGTGCCTGACATTCAGGATGCAGCAGGACAGATCCTCACATTGGAGAAAAGGTCATAGAAGAATCCAGTGGTTGCTTCAAGCTGGACCTATAGTACGGACAGTATGGATCAGTAGATCATCTTCTGCTCTGCACCTTTATATAGTGGTGAATTTCTCTGGTGAGCATCATGGAGAATAAAGAAGGGATGCAAATATGTACAAAAATTCATTATTGGTCCAAATAAAAGACAAACCCTGAAGTCTCCGGTGTCCAATGTCCCGCTCTTTTCACTCTCTGGTTCCACCTGCTCCTCCGTCCAGAGCAGTAGTAATAGATTCTTCGGTCAACCAAATACACGATGCAACAAGAAAGAAACAAAGAACAAGAAATAGAGGAAGAAGAGTTTAAGATCAACTTATTTTGCCTAACCTTGTACATAATATACGTAAAGCTTCTGTAATTGAAGTAACAGAAATAAAAACAACAAAGACCAAACAAACTGTCCTCTAAGGGAACACAGTTACTTTTATTCTCGTCCTTCCTGAGATATTCTTTAAAAGTGGTGCGCTTTAACCGTCTTTTAAATGTTTTAAGGATATTTTTCTAAGTTATCGTTGTTGCAAAGATGAATCCCTCTTAGAGAAATGCATTCAAGATGCACCGGAGTTCTCAGATTCAACATGTTTTTCCTGAAGCCTCAATATTGTTGTAAGGCAGAACTCGACATAGCAGCCAAATATAGGAAGATCCCATAGATTAAAAACTTTTTTAAAAATGTTTTAAATACTTACACAGCTATTGATAATCACATCTTTTTCATTTAAAAAAAATAGTGAAAAGTATTAGTCATTAAAAACCCTGCGATGGAGCTGAAAGCGCTCAGTGTCTTTCACTGAGGAAAATATTTCTATTTATTTACACCAATTTACATTTAATTGACCAATTTACACTTGGTCTAGAAAGAAGATTCAACGATCACGTCTGGTGTGTTTTGAGCGATTACTCATATAGCTGTTGCGCCACCCTTCAAAGTTCACTTACATTATTTTCTTCCCCTCCGGTTGAGTCTAATAAATAAAGCTGTCGTCGGTTAATCGTCTGCGAATCGCTTAATTAACTTTGTGTTGAATCACTGGTCCAAACTGCTTCCTGTGGCGTGTTGTGATTGCATGGGTGGGTCGGTGTTTGCACGTCTGAGGGAAGCGTCGTGTTGGACGTGGAAGCAGGAGGATTAAGGCAGAGAAGTGATATTAAAGTGTAGTGTGGGGTGGGGTGGGGGGGGGCAGACTCTAGAAATGTCAGCTTCAGCTTGTGTGTGTGAGTGAAGCTGTTGCATGAGTCAGCAATCCAGCGTCCACACGTAGTAAAGGCAGGGAACGATTAAGACGTCATAAAAACATTAGTCTTTAATGAATTAATGGAAATGAGGACGGTGCAGGAGCAATGTTGTCCTTTTGAGTTGTAGTGACACGAAGCAGCGCCGCGTCCCATTACCTTTCATCCAGCCTGTCCTCAATGTTTGTACGAGTCTACTTTGTGTTTGTGATCACTATCTGCTGCTTTTTCCTCCTTTCATATCGCAGAACTGTTCGCTCTCCCTCCTTTCTTCTTTAATCTCTTCCCACTCCTCGTTGATTAACTACAGCTTCAGGCGAGCGATAGCATCTCCTGTCTTTTTAACCTCCCAACTTTTTCTTTTTTACTTCCCCCCACCCCCTTTGCGTTTGCGCGTGCTCTCGTTCATGTGATCGTCTCTGCTACCTGCATTGTTCCCGTCTCTGGAAAATACTCCCATGACTCCTGCGGCGATGACCTGGCTCCGGTTCAGGTTGTGTGTGACGCATTTTAAAAACGCCAGAGGACATTGTTGTGACATTACACACACACACACACACACACACACACACACACACACACACACACACACACACACACACACACACACACGCACGCACGCACGCACGCACGCACGCACACACACACTTACAATAGACTCTGCTTTCCTCTGGCTCGGGGCGAGTCACGTCTTCTTCAGCTGTATTGGTTGCTTGGGATGCCTTCCTGTGTTTACACACACGTCGTCTCAGTCAGTCGCTCGGTGTTTGTGTTGTGCTTTCAGCACTGATCCATCACTAATTTTGGAATATCATAACAGATATGAATACAAATCGCACATAACAGCAGATACAAACATGGCAAGGTATTCGGGGGGGAAAAAAGTGACTGAATGTCTTAATTTTACTTTGAATCCTCCTGGGATTTTTCCAATAGATGACAGAAAAATATGTGTGTTTTATGATGAAATACACAGTTTAGACAGGAGAAATTACACCTGCAAAATCTCAGTTTTGTTATTCAATATGGATGAAAAGTCCCAAAGAGCCTCAAGCTGCTCCCACATGTTTTCATTCGCTCTGTTAAAACAAAGTGGACTGTTTAGTTAAGCACTATTTTCGAACCGTTCCTATTGTGGGGCAGCATCTTTAGAAATATTAACATCTCAGTATAAATGATATCCTTTCAGCTTGTCAATCAAAATAGTCAGCTTGAACTTGAGATATACAGTATACCAACACTAAATTCTTTTTTAATTAAATTCTTGGACACTTAAAATGTGATATGAAATATAATTAATCTTTACTGTAGTTTCATAATGTGATCACTGCATAAAACACACAGTTCTTCATTTTCCTGAATATAATGAAATAATTTCTTCTATTCTAGTGTGTGAGTTCATGTGTGCTTCATGCAGAAAATAATCATCTTTTCTACGGATATTGGCATACTCGTAGAGAGTGACCCCTGAATTGAAAGTGAACCTCTCTTTGCGCCCCACCAGCACCTGCAGTGCACCATCCAGGCTCTACAGGATGAGCTCCGGATCCAGCGCGACCTCAACCAGCTCTTCCAGTCCGATTACCCCGAGTCCGGCCACCTCGGGGGCCAGCCCATTTCGCCTCAGGAAATGACGGAGGACAACTTCCTGCGTCTCCACGGCGAGTACGAGCGGCAGGTCAAGGAGCTCTTCCTCCTGAGGAAGACCGTGGAGGAGATGGAGATGAGGATAGACACTCAGAAACACACGCTGACTGCCAGGTGAGGCGCCCGCCAGGTTTCCACGGACTGGCTGACCCATTTATGTCAGCGTGCAAAGTTTACACGTCACCCCCGTTTCGTTGTCGTCCCGCAGAGACGAGTCAATAAAGAAGCTACTGGAGATGCTGCAGAGTAAAGGCCTGTCGTCACGCGCTGCCGAGGAGGACCACGAGAGGACGAGGCGGCTGGCCGACGCGGAGATGACCATCCACCAGCTGGAGGGCCTGCTGGAGCAGAAAGACAAGGAGATGCTCCAACTCAGAGAGGTATGTGTGTGTGTGTGTGTGCGTGTGTGTGTGTGTGTGCGCGTGTGTGATTGTGTGTGTGTGTGTGTGTGTTTCACTGTGAAGCCAGATGTCATAATACCAGCACCTCCCTTGGCTCCCTGCAATCTGGGCTCATACTTCAGTTTAATAAAACACAGAAATCATCGCCACACGCACACAAACACACAAATGCATATTACATTCTTTCTTTTTTGTGCTCTCACTCCTCCTTTTCCTGCCAACTCTTTCATTATTTAGTTTTTTCTTACCTTTTCCACCAGCAGGGTGTTGTTGTGTTATGTAATAGCTCCACCTAGCGGTGAGATTTTGGTAATGAACAACCTTCTTTTTTTTCTTTTTTCTTAATTTTACAAATATTCCAGGGCAGATCAACATTTATAACATATATAACTGAGAGCCTTGTTAAAAAGCTTTATTATCGAAAAGGAGGAACTGCTCTTATGATGACAACAGGAGAAGCATCATAATCACACCATCATTACATTTATTAAATCAACCAAACGGCAGCGTTTGGGAGCAACAATGCTTGTAAAAATCTCGACAAATGATTACAGCCGGAGCTCGTGTTTCTTCGTGTTGCATCAGCTGCCTGGACAGTTTTGTTTTCCAACGGCTCCTGACGACAGACAAATTCAAAACAGAATACCACCTCAGGAGAACAACATTGCAATACTTCACGGAGAGTTCCGGTGGAGCATCAGGTGAAAGAAAATCGCGGCGCTTAATAATGTACGAGCTTCTGTCGAGCGTTTGTCTGGGTCGCTTCCTGCCGCGACGCCGACGCTGCTTGTGGTACATTGTTAATTTGGCTAATTGCGTTTCCTACAGCAACATTTTGAATTTTTCATCAGCGTCCCCGGTGGAAACGGAGCCAGTGTGCGGCCTCTGAAAGTGAAACGTCAATGCAGGAGGTCATAAAGGATTCAGCTCGGTCCGACTGGATTGCTCGTTATTTTAGGTCATGATTTAATCATGGGAAATCCAGACAGGATACGATTAAATCATATTAAATCTGCCTCATTTATGCATTTAAAACTCTGTATTTCACCACAGAAAATACACAGAGCATAGCTTCAGTGTAGTTGAGATGTTAGTTACATTGAGCCTCATATCAGAAAAAAAACCCATTGAAAATTGTCTGAAATGTAAATTTCTTTCTTTCTTCCCTAAAGAGTCAATTCATAAATGTAGGAAGAAAAAAACATGTACAATAACAAACCATTCGAGATCAGAGCAAAAAGTACTACTTAAGTTCTAATTCCTTCCTTAAAGAGTTGATTAAGTAGTTTAGAAGCTCCTGAAATTTAAAGTAACTAGTAACATAGGGAAGTAACTCGTGCATTACTCAACACAGTGTGCAGTATTGGTTTCACATGGAGAGACAGCAGCTCTGCAGTTCTTCGTTTCACATGTGACCGAAGTAAAAAGCTCTTCAGCTGCATTTACTCACTTATTTGTGGGTTTGATCAAAATCTTAAACCGTTCTAAACCGACGGCCCCGTTTACATGGACACTGAATAAAGTCGTCCCATTTACTGTACATGCAGCAGTAACATCATAGAATTCAGTCAGCGGAACAATCACATTGTGTTTTTCTCTTTCCAATCAACCAATTCGTCTGCAACTCGCACCAAGATTACTGAGCAAGACGTATTTTCCTGGGGAAGTCTCAGCATGTGTGTGTGTCACTTTGTGTGTGTTTATGGACATTCAGAGCTTCCCTGCCATTGCCTCCAGCGATGGCACCCCATGACTCCTTTCACATATGAGTTTTCTTTCTTTCTTTTTTTTAATCCTTGCAGTCTCATGCATTAGCTGTCTTTGTCGGCCCTCGTAAGTGTGTTTCCTCCAAAGAGGAGCAGCGATGCATACACTGCTGTGTCCTCCTCTTTGCTTTCACGTCTTTCTCTTTTTGTGCCTTCCCCTCCGTCTTTCTCTTCCTTTTTGATCCTTCTTTCATTTGGTGAGGGACTTGTGATGTGGGAACAGCGACCACACTGGATGAAGACATTTAAATCTTAAATCTTATTGTGATATTTTTTAATTTGTTGTATTAGACTGAAGCCGGCTATAATTTGATTTTTCAGCTCCTGAAGTTTCAAGACGGGATCTTTTTGTTTATGGTTTAATATGGAATTACAACCTCTTTCTTTAAATGCATTGACACGACAACTCTGGATCTAATTCAGTAACTTTGAATAATTTGGAGTCGTCAGATTGGATTATTTCGGAACATATTTAAGGTTGAACTATGTGGGACGGCCGGATCGACCCGAGGAGGCTAAAAAGCAGCTCTTCTGCTCGAGGGAAACATCTCTTCCCTGCCTCTCCTCCGTCCATCCCCATCTCTCCCTCTTTTCCCGTGTCTCCTTCCATCCCTATCCCTCCTCCTTTCCACGTCTCCCCGCCGTTCCAGCCCTCTCCTCTTTTCCCACCATCACGTCATCCACCACTGCGCTCTTCTCCCTCCTTCCCCGCTCCTTCTCCTCCTTCCCACCGCCACCCCATCCACCCAGGTTTTCATCCGCCCTCCTGTCCTCCCCACTTTCCTTCGTTTGTTGTCGCCTCGTCAGCTCATCCCTCCGTCCATCCCTCCTTCCATCTCTCTCCCACCTTCCCTGCTCCCGCCCTGCGGCCGACACCGACCGTCCAGCCCACCCGCCACCCCTTCCCATCAGTCGTCCTCGCCTCCTCTCCCGGCCCGCGGCCTCCCCCTATCCCTCCTCCTCCCGCCACACTCCATCCTTCGCTCCATTCCTCCGTGTCTCTGTCGTCGGCTGACCACCGCGGTGTGTGTGTCTCTCAGGAGCTGCACAGGAGGTACGAAGCAGCTCCAGAATCAACCAAAACCAAGGCCCTGCAGACGGTCATCGAAATGAAGGTAAACCCACTGTGTGTGTGTGTGTGTGTGTGTGTGTGTGTGTGTGTGTGTGTGTGTGTGTGTGTGTGTGTGTGTGTGTGTGTGTGTGTGTGTGTGTGTGTGTGTGTGTGTGTGTGTGTGTGTGTGTGTGTGTGTGTGTGACTCCTCTAATAAGCTCTTCTATGCAGTTTTGTCATGTAAGTCAAACTGCATTTTATATTGCACTGATGACATTAAAGAGCTAATAGACGAGGATGTAAAAAAAAAAATATATATCTTTGTCCATTTGGATTCAGATACACAGTTTGTTATGCAACAAAATAAAAAACCTTCACAAGATCATTGTATAGCCACAGGAAGACACTACAGAGGCTGTGGGTTGCCGGACTAGGATCTACTTCAGTGGGAAATTAATCTAAGTGAAGCAATGGTGCTGAAACCAAGAAAATGCATTTGTGCGTCACATACACAATCTTAATCTGTCGTAATCTGTATTTATGATCTATTACAACTAAAACAACTCAAGTAAAAATTTATCTGAATATGTAGTATATTTCTTCCCTCATTCTGGATTAATAGTAGAACAGATGAATAAAGGGTCGTCAGTCATGTTTGTAACTGTAAGTGTCTCCTTCCAATACTATTGTATTGTGATTAGATTTTCCTCTGTTGGATTTCAGACAGAAATATCACATTTATCACATCAGAACACTGTTAATTCTTGTTTGAATGGTAATAATGACTAATGAATGACTATAATGAATGGTAAAGGCTGAATCTGATGCAGAATGAAAGTCCTGGTCGAGTCAGTGCCGGGTTTGCATGTTCTTCCTGTGGGCGCCTGGGTTTTCTGGGGGTACTCTGGTTTCCTTCTACATTTGAGGCTACTTTATTGAATTTAAATTGCTTGTGGGTGTGAAAGCGAGTGTGTGATCGTGTATGTCTTTGCGCAGTGACAGACTGGTGGCCTGGGTCCAAGGTGTATTCTGCCTTTTTCTATAGACTCTTGAGACTGAATTCAGCATCTCATGACTCAAACTATTACAGAATTAGAAAATCTTGTGTATTTCCTTCAAACAAACATGTTGGACAAAATGAAAATACATTTTTTTTAATCACACTGCATACATTAGTGTTGGAATCCTGTTTTATTCATATTTCTGGGCTAATTAGAAGAGTCATACCTGCTCCTTTCTGAAAACATCTGCTTGTTCGTTCCTCACCAGGATGCAAAGATCAGCTCGATGGAGCGCGGCATGAGGGAGCTGGAGGAGGAGGTAATCATGCTGAAGTCCAACGGCGCGCTGAGCAGTGAGGAGAGGGAGGAGGAGATCAAACAGATGGAGGTCTACAGATCCCACACCAAGTTCATGAAGAACAAGGTGGAGGAACACACACACACACACACACACACACACGCACACACACACACGTAAAATAACTATAACAGTTAAATATCGATCTCGGCCTAAACTAGATAGTAAATGCGGACTGATCTGTGAGGCACATTCGTAGCAGCCACACTTTAAAACTCTGGTGTGCAATAACATTTTGCAGCCGTGTCACTATAAAAGGCACGGTGTGAAATTAAGCTGTGCCTCTGTTGGACATTCGGGAGAAATGTTGAGCCACTTCAGCATCACAATGTCCCTTGTATGGATTTCAGAGTTTTCTTCTGTTTGTTGGTGTTACAGAATCGTAGATTGGGTCCAAACCACAGCATGTAAGCCATTATTGTGTTAACTCAATACACCATCATGTGGTGCAAAGTTGTATTGCAACACTGAACGTGCTGACTTTGGTATTTGTACCAAGAGAACATCACAAAATTGTCTTTGAGATGACATCAGCGCTGATGTTTTGCCTCAGTCTGCTGAGTATCTGAGCTCATGTTCATTTTACATTTTGCACTTACAAGATATATTTTGAATTGAGGGAAATCAGAGCTGAAAATGGAAGATTCAATTAATGGGTGAGGGAACGCAGCAGTAAGGCTGTAAAAAAAATCAAATCCAATTATTTAAAAGTAAATGGTATATGTTCTTAGTTTTTAGGTTTTTTTTGTAGTATATGTTGTCTCTTAAGTTGGCCAACACTGGTGGAGGCTGTGTTAATTAAAAAATAACAGCCCTGAAAAACACACACAGGTACAGGTTAAAAAAAGTAGGCGTTGAGAGAAAAAGTAGAAACTGTTGATTTCCTCGGCGCCCCGAAGAGGGGGAGTCTTGTGAGCAGCCAGAAAAAAAGCTCTCATATGATGAAGAGCACAGCGCTCAGAAATGCTGTTCAAAACCTCAGAGGCCCCGACCACAAGATGCAAACACCTGGCGAGCCTCAGACACAGAACGACCTGGCTGCAGTTGGCGAAAGCGTACAAAAACAAACCATTAAAGTTCTGGCATGAAGATCTATGAGCTGATGAAACAAAAATTAGCTTCTACTGGAAGGGGGAAAAAAACACGGGAGTTCATGACCCCAAGCGTCGCTCCTCATCTTTCAAACCCGGCAGTGGTTTTGTTATGATGTGGGTGCGGAGGAGCAAAATCTAAGGAGCCAAAGCAACCGCAGGTAGAGTTCTCCCCCCGCCGGTACGACTCAGGCGCCTCCGCTGAATCGATTGAGCATGCACTGCGAAGCCGGCGAAGGGACGAGACGCGCCAAAACATGCAAGGGCCGAAAGGTGGCAACAGCGGAGGCGTCTGAGAGCGTCCCAAAAGAAATACGAAGCGTTTGATCGCACGCTGAGTCGAACGCCAGAGAGGCTCTCGGACTTTAAAGGAAGAAAAATATTAAACGTAACGATGCTGTCTTGACGAGGCCGCACGGTGCCGCAGTGATTAAGGGAGAATGTCACAGCTTGTTCCTGTCTGGAGTTTGCATGTTCTCTCCTTAAAGTGGTGCAGCAGACGGATGGATCCTGTCTGGAAGTTTTTATAGATGGAGTGAAGGAGGATACGGAGATGGTTGACGAGGAGGCAAGGGAAGAAGAACAAATATGTTTTGGAGAGAGATATCCGGAGCAAGCAGCATTTTGATGACTTTTAAAGTTGAACTCTCGGCGTTGAGATCCAAAGGTCTAAATTGACAAATGCTGATTTATACGAATAACAGTATTTTCCTCATTTGTAGAGAAACACTTCGTCAAAAATGTGTTTCTTTTCTCGATACCGTCCAGATTGTATCCGCTCGTCCCACCAATTTTTTTCCTTTTTGATTTGAAAGATTGCTCGGTTTTTTTTCCCTCTCTCTCTCTCTCTCTCTCTCTCTCTCGCCCGCCCAGCAAAGAAATACTTTTGTGTTCATTTACCTTGATGGAAACAGCCTCGCTGTCAAGAACAAACAGCGGCTTGTGGGAGTCGCGCTCATTAAAACGGCTCACTCGGTACTTCTGTCACACGGGGGAGGCGATGCAGTTTGAGATTTCACTCCGCTCCTGCTTGTTCCCGTTGAAATGCATTTTGCCTCGTGTTTTTCACATCTTGAGAGAAACAATGTGCTCGTTGTTCTGATTTCTTTGTTTGATTTCACACATTTCTAGAGAGATGAAAGATTTACATTCCTAGTTTATAAATAGAGCACGAGCAGGACATCGACTCCCAGAAGACACACCTCTGGAACATAGCATGTAGCTGACTTGTGTGTGTTATTTTCACATTCGGGGTGTCGGGATATCACTGTAGCTACGGTGCGATTTACAGGTAAGCTGATTAACAGCTCTCTCAGAGATCCATCCATCTTCTTTATCAAACTTGCTGAAGCAGAGACATGAACCCAGGAGATTTCCACTATAAGTCAAGAGCACTCACCACTACAGCACCACGTGGCCCGAGAGCAAACTCCTAACCTGGATTCGGCACAACTTCTTCACATTTACATTTTCACGTCAAATTATCTCTTTGCCTCGTCCGTACAAAGGTGCTAAATGACTCCTCCCACTCTTAAACTTACAGAATCACCCCCACTGATTGCTCAAAATGCCCGTCAGTTGTTCTATTGAGTGTTTTTGACTTGCTTTCTGGGAGCCTTTAGAACGTTGCTTTTATTTGCAGAACAAAATGAGTCTGGGTTCTCCGAGTGTTCGCACAAAGCAAAGATTCACAGTTGTGAAGTAGTGAAATGAATATATGTATGGACAAACGCCGATCAATTGGTGATCTTTAACCCAAAGATGGTAATTATAGATTTTAAATGTCGGTTTTCTTCTTTTCACAAAGACTCTAAATGGATGTCTGTCTCATTTCTGATGTGATTGTTGACGTCTGCGTTGCTGTGCATCATGAGACGCTGCCCGCCCTGTGTGGCCCTTCCCCACGTCTCCCGTCTCGCCACCCCCCCCCCTGCCGGGAGGAGCGAGGGAATACGTGAGGAAGCAAAACACAAGCAAGGGAAGCGAGGAGTCATGTGAGCCTCGCAGGAAGCCCCCTCCCCACCCCCCCTCCCCCCATGGTGACGCCCTCCTTTCCTGCCAGGTCGAGCAGCTGAAGGAAGAGCTAACGCACAGCCAGTCAGAGAAGGAGGAGCTCAGGCAGCGAGCCAGCGAGCTCCAGCAGGAGGTGTCTGCAGTAAGAGACGCAGCTCGGTGTCTTGTTTGCTCTGTCTTTCCTCCTCTCTCCATGCTTCGGTAGATTTCCAGTAGTGCAAGAGGTGCCCACACAGCAGGCTGCAACCATGACACTCAAAATGTCTGCGAGATCTCCAGAGCAACATGAATAATCCGCCCATATCTTTTATTGCTCTGCTTAAGCTTTGTCATTATAGTGTCACTCGAGTCTAAAACGACCTGAGAGACTTACAGTCAATAGATTGTCAATAGACATCAAGCAAATGCTTCATAAAAGAGCTCGGTAAGCACATATCAGCCCAGATCATTTTAAATGTGAAGACAATTTGTGCTTAGAAAGTCCTTGTCTCTCATCCTGTGTGATGGATCAACAGCTTTTGACTGTCTATGGTTGTTTTCTTGCTGTTTTCATGATATTTTACAGAGTTCAAGCAGTGGCTCCAGCTGCGTAGTGCATCTCTAACCTGCTTTCTCTCCTTTTTGCATGCGGTTTCTCTCAGCTCGTCTCTTCAGAGCACTTTGGATTGCTTTGTTTTTATGTGACAGATTTTCCTGTTGGGAACGGGTCCATTCTTTGTTTCCCACGTTACATCTAAAGATTTTTTTTTTTTTTTTTAAGTATATGTGAAATTCTTCTGGGACAATTTTAAAAATGTTGGGGTTTTTTTTTCTATAAGAATGGACCCTGACCTTACAGAGCACGATTTCTACGCGTGTCTAACTGTTGTTTGCTTTGCAGGAGAGAAAATGTGGAAAAAGGCTGTTTTTGCCTTTTATTTATTATTATTTTATTTATCTCATAAAATTCTTGCTTCATAAGAAGCCTGGTTGATTGGCCATCCATGTTTTCAGATTAGTTTTTTTTTTTTTTATAGATTATTCTATGTCTGATGTTTTTTTTAAGTAACTCTATCCTCTGTCGTCCAGTATTGTCATTCCACATCGCCAGTGGAGAATACAATTCTTCACTAAACACTACGGAGTCAGATTGCTTTCTCCTGCAAGTGTTGGAAATCTTCTTTAAGCCTGTCATTTAGAGCGTTCCCAGCCCCAGGCTCCACTCACTATCAGTGCTTAATTAATTTTTATAGATTCCAGTTTCACTGTTGGTCTTCGGCAGTGGAGTTCTGAGCGGTGGCTGAGGCCTTAACATACGCGGTGGAGGGAGCGCTCACTTTGTCGAGCTTCCAGTGGAGTTTTGTACAGATACAGGGTCATGCATCTCTCACCTTTCACATCCTGTGTGTGTGTGTGTGTGTGTGTGTGTGTGTGTGTGTGTGTGTGTGTGTGTGTTTTTCAGGTGGAGCAGGCAAAGCAGGACCTGAGTCGTAAGGACAGCGAGCTGCTGGGTCTCAGGACCAAACTGGAGACTCTCAACAATCAGTTTTCTGACAGCAAGCAACATGTGGACGTGCTCAAGGAGTCGCTCACTGCCAAGGAGCAGAGGGCTGCCATCCTCCAGACAGAGGTACAGCTGCTCTGGTGCTTCATCCGCTTGCCCCCTGCGAGGTACCACTGATATTATAATCTGTGAATGTGTATTTCTAGGTGGATGCTTTGCGTCTCCGTCTGGAAGAGAAGGAGTCTCTCCTCTCTAAGAAGAGCCAGCAGATGTCGGAGCTGACAGACGAGAAAAGCACGGTGCAGGGCGAGATCACGGACCTCAAAGACATGCTGGACGTCAAGGAGCGCAAAGTTATCGTGCTGCAGAAGAAGGTGAGTCGACCCGATGACACGTTCAAACACCTTTGTAACGCAATCCTCCCACGGGATACCCAACACCAAGGTAGTCCTCGAGCCCAGATTACAAGCCACTGATATCGATTTAGATTATCAGAAATATTTACTCGCTCTTGAACTTGTGCTGGAAGACGAAACGCCAGCACACAAAATATGTTGTCATGTAAGACCGTGACCACTAGATGGAGCTGTATGACTGTGTTGCTGTTGAGGGCTTGACACGCGGAAAGACTGACGTTGGAGCTGTCAGACTGGAGGACACAGGCAGATAATTAGGATGCTCTGGAATCTGGAGTCACTGGCGCTTTCTGAATATTTCTCCCTGCTTTTTTTCGACGCGTACTAGTGTGTGTGTGTGTGTGTGAGCGTCTCTGCGGTGATGCTGTCAGTTAGATGGATGGGCTGGAGTGACCACTTGTCTTTGCTGTCTGACGCTCACACACACACAAACACTTCCAAAAACACACACACCAAATTCACTGTCATCCTGACAAGCGTTAGGCTCGTCAGAGATGTGGATAAAAGAGCTTTTGGAAAGAGACGCAGAAGAAGCAAACTGCAGCGCCGCAGTGGACCTGAAGGGCTGAAATGACGGAGACGACCTAAGAAAAGACTCCAGCAACCATCGAGGCAGTTACAGCTGACAAATTAGGCCCAAACTTGACAGAAAATTCTAATATTTTCATGTTGTTTCTCTCTCTTTATATAACAAATTGGCATTTTAATGTTTCTTCCTCTCTATTCCTCAATCACTCGCTGGTTGTCGCATGGCGAAAATAAAAAAAAACTTAAACCGTGTGCAGAAATTGAATATTGAATAATAAATTGATGCAAACAATCAAGCAGACAGGCATAAAGCAGGAGGGGGGAGGAGAGAGACCGTGTGTTTAAAATCGGATGCATACTAATGAGTTCCTCTTGTTTAATAAATGATGACCTCTGCCGTCTTCAAATAGAATACAGTCCGGTGTCTGAGAGGCAGACCGAGACGCCGCCGCTTCCTCCTTCATCTCATATGTGCTTGATTTCCTAATTTCTCCCTTTTCTTTTCCTCTTTTTTTAATTCTCTTAAGTGGAAAAACTAAAAATACCAGCCATTTGTTCCTAGATGTGAAAGTGTATCGCTGCGAGCGAGGCGACAGTTAATGGCAAAGGTATTCATCAAACCTGCCGTCACCTCCTTCACTTTGTTGTTAAATGTAATTATCTGTTGGGCGCGAGGAGCGTCGTGACACAGAGGAAGAGAACCGTCGGCTGGTTATTGTTTTGTTAACATATGTCTGTTCATTATCGCGGAGGGTTTGAGGCCTGAAATAGGACGAGGCGTGAGCAACGAGCGTGCGTGCGTGTGTGTGTGTGTGTGTGTGTGTGTGTGTGTGTGTGTGTGTGTGTGTGTGTGTGTGTGTGTGTGTGTGTGTGTGTGTGTGTGTGTGTGTGTGTGTGTCAGCCATCGAGCGGTTGTCAGCTTCAGGAAATGCAGACGGGGATCAAAGACTCTCGCTGCCTCTCAATGTCAAGTGTGTGCGCGCGAGTGAGCGTGCGCGAGGGAGAGAGGGAGGAGGAGGAGGAGGAGGAGGGAGGAAGAGGAGGATGCTGTCAGTCAAGCTGTCAGGTCAACTGTTGATTAATGAGGTGCTGGAAATGTTTTACTGTACGAGCACACGCGCATATATATATTCACACGCACACACTCACTCACGCCAGCGCTGTATTGTAAATGTGTGTGTGTGTGTGTGTGTGTGTGTGTGTGTGTCTGTGTGTGTGTGTGTGTGTGTGTCTGTCTCACCTGCAGTGAAGTCAAAGGTCACATACCGATCTGTATTTTTGCTTTTTTGTGACAGGTAGTCAATCTCTCGATTCCCTTTCTCTCTGGCAAGAATGGAGGCATATATAGAGAGAAGGAGAGGTAGAGAGAGGAAGACTGACGCATTCAGGTTTTACCACCCAGGTTCACTTTTATTAAGACATTACATAAGCTTTTCATCTCCTTTCCCCCATAATCTGTTATTTCTGTACTGCTCACCCGGTTGGCCCATCTATTCTTTAATGAAGACCACAAGGTTGACGTTACTTCTTATCTTTGTCTGTGATCTCTCTCTCTCTCTCTCTCTCTCTCTCTCTCTCTCTCTCTCTCTCTCTCTCACTCTCTCTCGGTCTCTCTCTCCCTCTAATGCACGTTCTCCCACCAACACATGAATAATGTGTGTTCATTACCTCGCGAGGACATTAAACTGGCTCGCACCAGTTTACTGCAGACTCACCGTACGAGCCTGATCAACCCTTAATAACCTCATTTCAATCTTTCTCATTTCAATATAACTATGGCAATAGATTTACGTCCCCGCAACAATTAAAA